>NW_027209545.1:0-19075 GCF_027789765.1 Dendropsophus ebraccatus | reverse complement strand
TGCCACAGGACCAGACCCAAAATTGCCACACCAATAACCCAGCCAGCACCAGCCGGCAAAGGAAGGTCGCCCCCAAGCAGCACAAGTCTGGATAAGGTATTGCACTCACCATAGCTATCAAAGACACGAATGGGAACAGACAGGAGGGATTAAAACCAGTGAGCACTCAGGTGTCTCCTGCTAATTGCGGTCATGTGGTCTCACCAGGAGTGAAATTTTATAGTAAAGTTATATTCTGGTATAAAGGAGCAGTACCTATAGTAGTTATGCGTTCAGGGAAGAAACAGAGTGCTGCACCTCACACCTATGGCTGATACTAGTGCCCCTAGGCTAAATAAAAAACACATCAGAATTTTGTGTATGAATTGATCAAGCCATACTGCCCCATGTACCTCGTGCCGGTATCTGATACACATGGGTCCCTACAC
This sequence comes from Dendropsophus ebraccatus, assembly GCF_027789765.1. Taxonomy (NCBI): domain Eukaryota; kingdom Metazoa; phylum Chordata; class Amphibia; order Anura; family Hylidae; genus Dendropsophus; species Dendropsophus ebraccatus. Next base: position 18,647 of record NW_027209545.1, on the reverse strand, counting down.
TAAGTCCACACCGTGCCAGTCAGTGGCCACCAACCCCGCAGGCGTGCACAGCCAGGGAACGGGGGCCATGGGACGGCCCTGCGACCCCCATGCCACAGGACCAGACCCAAAACACCACACCAGAACCCGGCCAGCACCGCCGGCGGAGAAGGTCGCCCCCAAGCAGCACAAGTCTGGATAAGATATTACACTCACCATAGCTGCAGCAAACAGAATGGGAAAAAACAGGAGGGATTAAAACCATGTGCACTCAGGTGTCTCCTGCTAATTGCGGTCATGTGGGTCTCACCAGGAGGAGTGCAAACACGGAGAAAAGAGAGAAACAAAATGCGGTTCAGGGAAGAAACAGAGTGCTGCACCTCACACCTATGGCTGATACTAGTGCCGCTAGGCTAAATAAAAAACACATCAGAATTTTGTGTATGAATTGATCAAGCCATACTGCCCCATGTACCTCGTGCCGGTATCTGATACACATGGGTCCCTACACTAAGTCCACACCGTGCCAGTCAGTGGCCACCAACCCCGCAGGCGTGCACAGCCAGGGAACGGGGGCCATGGGACGGCCCTGCGACCCCCATGCCACAGGACCAGACCCAAAAACACCACACCAGAACCCGGCCAGCACCGCCGGCGGAGAAGGTCGCCCCCAAGCAGCACAAGTCTGGATAAGATATTACACTCACCATAGCTGCAGCAAACAGAATGGGAAAAAACAGGAGGGATTAAAACCATGTGCACTCAGGTGTCTCCTGCTAATTGCGGTCATGTGGGTCTCACCAGGAGGAGTGCAAAACACGGAGAAAAGAGAGAAACAAAATGCGGTTCAGGGAAGAAACAGAGTGCTGCACCTCACACCTATGGCTGATACTAGTGCCCCTAGGCTAAATAAAAAACACATCAGAATTTTGTGTATGAATTGATCAAGCCATACTGCCCCATGTACCTCGTGCCGGTTAATCTGATACACATGGGTCCCTACACTAAGTCCACACCGTGCCAGTCAGTGGCCACCAAACCCCGCAGGTGTGCACAGCCAGGGAACGGGGGCCATGGGACGGCCCTGCGACCCCCATGCCACAGGACCAGACCCAAAAACACACACCAGAACCCGGGCCGCACCGCCGGCGGAGAAGGTCGGCTCAAGCAGCACAAGTCTGGATAAGATATTACACTCACCATAGCTGCAGCAAACAGAATGGGAAAAAACAGGAGGGATTAAAACCATGTGCACTCAGGTGTCTCCTCTAATTGCGGTCATGTGGGTCTCACCAGGAGGAGTGCAATACCGGAGAAACGAGAGAAACAAAATGCGGTTTCAGGGAAGAAACAGAGTGCTGCACCTCACACCTATGGCTGATACTATGTGCCCCTAGGCTACATAAAAAACACATCAGAATTTTGTGTATGAATTGATCAAGCCATACTGCCCCATGTACCATCGTGCCGGTATCTGATACACATGGGTTCCTACACTAAGTCCACACCGTGCCAGTCAGTGGCCACCAACCCCGCAGGCGTGCACAGCCAGGGAACGGGGGCCATGGGACGGCCCTGCGACCCCCATGCCACAGGACCAGACCCAAAAACACCACACCAGAAACCCGGCCAGCACCGCGGCGGAGAAGGTCGCCCCAAGCAGCACAAGTCTGGATAAGATATTACACTCACCATAGCTGCAGCAAACAGAATGGGAAAAAACAGGAGGGATTAAAACCATGTGCACTCAGGTGGTCTCCTGCTAAATTGCGGTCATGTGGTCTCACCAGGAGGAGTGCAATACACGGAGAAAAGAGAGAAACAAAATGCGGTTCAGGGAAGAAACAGAGTGCTGCACCTCACACCTATGGCTGATACTAGTGCCCCTAGGCTAAATAAAAAACACATCAGAATTTTGTGTATGAATTGATCAAGCCATAATGCCCCATGTACCTCGTGCCGGTATCTGATACACATGGGTCCCTACACTAAGTCCACACCGTGCCAGTCAGTGGCCACCACCCCGCAGGCGTGCACAGCCAGGGAACGGGGGCCATGGAGCGCCCTGCGACCCCCATGCCACAGGACCAGACCCAAAAACACCACACCAGAACCCGGCCAGCACCGCCGGCGGAGAAGGTCGCCCCCAAAGCAGCACAAGTCTGGATAAGATATTACACTCACCATAGCTGCAGCAAACAGAATGGGAAAAAACAGGAGGGATTAAAAACCATGTGCACTCAGGTGTCTCCCTGCTAATTGCGGTCATGTGGGTTCACCAGGAGGAGTGCAATACACGGAGGAAACGAGAGAAACAAAATGGCGTTCAGGGAAGAAACAGAGTGCTGCACCTCACACCTATGGCTGATACTAGTGCCCCTAGGCTAAATAAAAAACACATCAGAATTTGTGTATGAATTGATCAAGCCATACTGCCCCATGTACCTCGTCGCCGGTATCTGATACACATGGGTCCTACACTAAGTCCACACCGTGCCAGTCATTGGCCACCAACCCCGCAGCGCGTGCACAGCCAGGGAACGGGGGCCATGGACGGCCCTGCGACCCCCATGCCACAGGGACCAGACCCAAAAAACACCACACCAGAACCCGGCCAGCACCGCCGGCGGAGAAGGTCGCCCCAAGCAGCACAAGTCTGGATAAGATATTACACTCACCATAGCTGCAGCAAACAGGAATGGGAAAAAAACAGGAGGGATTAAAACCATGTGCACTCAGGTGTCTCCTGCTAATTGCGGTCATGTGGGTCTCACCAGGAGGAGTGCAATACACGGAGAAAAGAGAGAAACAAAATGCGGTTCAGGGAAAGAAACAGAGTGCTGCACCTCACACCTATGGCTGATACTAGTGCCCCTAGGCTAAATAAAAAACACATCAGAATTTTGTGTATGAATTGATCAAGCCATACTGCCCCATGTACCTCGTGCCGGTATCTGATACACATGGGTCCCTACACTAAGTCCACACCGTGCCAGTCAGTGGCCACCAACCCCGCAGGCGTGCACAGCCAGGAACGGGGGCCATGGACGGCCCTGCGACCCCCATGCCACAGGACCAGACCCAAAAACACCACACCAGAACCCGGCCAGCACCGCCGGCGGAGAAGGTCGCCCCCAAGCAGCACAAGTCTGGATAAGATATTACACTCACCATAGCTGCCAGCAAACAGAATGGGAAAAAACAGGAGGGATTAAAACCATGTGCACTCAGGTGTCTCCTGCTAATTGCGGTCATGTGGGTCTCACCAGGAGGAGTGCAATACACGGAGAAAAGAGAGAAACAAAATGCGGGTTCAGGGAAGAAACAGAGTGCTTGCACCTCACACCTATGGCTGATACTAGTGCCCCTAGGCTAAATAAAAAACACATCAGAATTTTGTGTATGAATTGATCAAGCCATACTGCCCCATGTACCTCGTGCCGGTATCTGATACACATGGGTCCCTACACTAAGTCCACACCGTGCCAGTCAGTGGCCACCAACCCCGCAGGCGTGCACAGCCAGGGGAACGGGGGCCATGGGACGGCCCTGCGACCCCCATGCCACAGGACCAGACCCAAAAACACCACACCAGAACCCGGCCAGCACCGCCGGCGGAGAAGGTCGGCCTCAAGCAGCACAAGTCTGGATAAGATATTACACTCACCATAGCTGCAGCAAACAGAATGGGAAAAAACAGGAGGGATTAAAACCATGTGCACTCAGGTGTCTCCTGCTAATTGCGGTCATGTGGGTCTCACCAGGAGGAGTGCAATACACGGAGAAAAGAGAGAAACAAAATGCGGTTCAGGGAAGAAACAGAGTGCTGCACCTCACACCTATGGCTGATACTAGTGCCCCTAGGCTAAATAAAAAACACATCAGAATTTTGTGTATGAATTGATCAAGCCATACTGCCCCATGTACCTCGTGCCGGTATCTGATACACATGGGTTCCTACACTAAGTCCACACCGTGCCAGTCAGTGGCCACCAACCCCGCAGGCGTGCACAGCCAGGGAACGGGGGCCATGGGACGGCCCTGCGACCCCCATGCCACAGGACCAGACCCAAAAACACCACACCAGAACCCGGCCAGCACCGCCGGCGGAGAAGGTCGCCCCCAAGCAGCACAAGTCTGGATAAGATATTACACTCACCATAGCTGCAGCAAACAGAATGGGAAAAAACAGGAGGGATTAAAACCATGTGCACTCAGGTGTCTCCTGCTAATTGCGGTCATGTGGGTCTCACCAGGAGGAGTGCAATACACGGAGAAAAGAGAGAAACAAAATGCGGGTTCAGGGAAGAAACAGAGTGCTGCACCTCACACCTATGGCTGATACTAGTGCCCCTAGGCTAAATAAAAAACACATCAGAATTTTGTGTATGAATTGATCAAGCCATAATGCCCCATGTACCTCGTGCCGGTATCTGATACACATGGGTCCCTACACTAAGTCCACACCGTGCCAGTCAGTGGCCACCAACCCCGCAGGCGTGCACAGCCAGGGAACGGGGGCCATGGGACGGCCCTGCGACCCCCATGCCACAGGACCAGACCCAAAAACACCACACCAGAACCCGGCCAGCACCGCCGGCGGAGAAGGTCGCCCCCAAGCAGCACAAGTCTGGATAAGATATTACACTCACCATAGCTGCAGCAAACAGAATGGGAAAAAAACAGGAGGGATTAAAACCATGTGCACTCAGGTGTCTCCTGCTAATTGCGGTCATGTGGGTCTCACCAGGAGGAGTGCAAAACACGGAGAAAAGAGAGAAACAAAATGCGGTTCAGGGAAGAAACAGAGTGCTGCACCTCACACCTATGGCTGATACTAGTGCCCCTAGGCTAAATAAAAAACACATCAGAATTTTGTGTATGAATTGATCAAGCCATACTGCCCCATGTACCTCGTGCCGGTATCTGATACACATGGGTCCCTACACTAAGTCCACACCGTGCCAGTCAGTGGCCACCAACCCCGCAGGCGTGCACAGCCAGGGAACGGGGGCCATGGGACGGCCCTGCGACCCCCATGCCACAGGACCAGACCCAAAAACACCACACCAGAACCCGGCCAGCACCGCCGGCGGAGAAGGTCGCCCCCCAAGCAGCACAAGTCTGGATAAGATATTACACTCACCATAGCTGCAGCAAACAGAATGGGAAAAAACAGGAGGGATTAAAACCATGTGCACTCAGGTGTCTCCTGCTAATTGCGGTCATGTGGGTCTCACCAGGAGGAGTGCAATACACGGAGAAAAGAGAGAAACAAAATGCGGTTCAGGGAAGAAACAGAGTGCTGCACCTCACACCTATGGCTGATACTAGTGCCCCTAGGCTAAATAAAAAACACATCAGAATTTTGTGTATGAATTGATCAAGCCATACTGCCCCATGTACCTCGTGCCGGTATCTGATACACATGGGTCCCTACACTAAGTCCACACCGTGCCAGTCAGTGGCCACCAACCCCGCAGGCGTGCACAGCCAGGGAACGGGGGCCATGGGACGGCCCTGCGACCCCCATGCCACAGGACCAGACCCAAAAACACCACACCAGAACCCGGCCAGCACCGCCGGCGGAGAAGGTCGCCCCCAAGCAGCACAAGTCTGGATAAGATATTACACTCACCATAGCTGCAGCAAACAGAATGGGAAAAAAACAGGAGGGATTAAAACCATGTGCACTCAGGTGTCTCCTGCTAATTGCGGTCATGTGGGTCTCACCAGGAGGAGTGCAATACACGGAGAAAAGAGAGAAACAAAATGCGGTTCAGGAAGAAACAGAGTGCTGCACCTCACACCTATGGCTGATACTAGTGCCCCTAGGCTAAATAAAAAACACATCAGAATTTTGTGTATGAATTGATCAAGCCATACTGCCTCATGTACCTCGTGCCGGTATCTGATACACATGGGTCCCTACACTAAGTCCACACCGTGCCAGTCAGTGGCCACCAACCCCGCAGGCGTGCACAGCCAGGAACGGGGGCCATGGGACGGCCCTGCGACCCCCATGCCACAGGACCAGACCCAAAAACACCACACCAGAACCCGGCCAGCACCGCCGGCGGAGAAGGTCGCCCCCAAGCAGCACAAGTCTGGATAAGATATTACACTCACCATAGCTGCAGCAAACAGAATGGAAAAAACAGGAGGGATTAAAACCATGTGCACTCAGGTGTCTCCTGCTAATTGCGGTCATGTGGGTCTCACCAGGAGGACTTGTGCTGTTTGGGGGCAGCTTCCTCCGCCGGTGGTGCTGGCTGGGTTTTGGTGTGGCATTTTTGGGTCTGGTCCTGTGGCATGGGGTTGCAGGGCCGTTCCATGGCCTCCCTTCCCTGACTGTGCACGCCTGCGGGGGTGGTGGTCGCTGACTGGCACAGTGTGGACTTAGTGTAGGGACCCATGTGTATCAGATACCTGCACGCGGTACATGGGGCAGTGTGGCTTGATCAATTCACATACAGAATTCTGATGTTTTTTATGCAGCCGAGAGGTACTAGTATCAGCCATAGGTGTGAGGTGCAGCACTCTTTTTCTTCCCTGAACCGTATTTTGTTTCTCTCTTTTCTCCGTGTTTTGCACTCCTCCTGGTGAGACCCACATGACCGCAATTAGCAGGAGACACCTGAGTGCTCATGGTTTTAATCCCTCCTGTCTGTCCCATTCTATCTTTGATAGCTATGGTGAGTGCAATACCTTATCCAGACTTGTGCTGTTTGGGGGCAGCTTCCTCCGCCGGTGGTGCTGGCTGGGTTTTGGTGTGGCATTTTTGGGTCTGGTCCTGTGGCATGGGGGTTGCAGGGCCGTTCCATGGCCTCCCTTCCCTGACTGTGCACGCCTGCGGGGGTGGTGGTCGCTGACTGGCACAGTGTGGACTTAGTGTAGGGACCCATGTGTATCAGATACCTGCACGCGGTACATGGGGCAGTGTGGCTTGATCAATTCACATACAGAATTCTGATGTTTTTTATGCAGCCGAGAGGTACTAGTATCAGCCATAGGTGTGAGGTGCAGCACTCTTTTTCTTCCCTGAACCGTATTTGTTTCTCTCTTTTCTCCGTGTTTTGCACTCCTCCTGGTGAGACCCACATGACCGCAATTAGCAGGAGACACCTGAGTGCTCATGGTTTTAATCCCTCCTGTCTGTCCCATTCTATCTTTGATAGCTATGGTGAGTGCAATACCTTATCCAGACTTGTGCTGTTTGGGGGCAGCTTCCTCCGCCGGTGGTGCTGGCTGGGTTTTGGTGTGGCATTTTTGGGTCTGGTCCTGTGGCATGGGGGTTGCAGGGCCGTTCCATGGCCTCCCTTCCCTGACTGTGCACGCCTGCGGGGGTGGTGGTCGCTGACTCGCACAGTGTGGACTTAGTGTAGGGACCCATGTGTATCAGATACCTGCACGCGGTACATGGGGCAGTGTGGCTTGATCAATTCACATACAGAATTCTGATGTTTTTTATGCAGCCGAGAGGTACTAGTATCAGCCATAGGTGTGAGGTGCAGCACTCTTTTTCTTCCCTGAACCGTATTTTGTTTCTCTCTTTTCTCCGTGTTTTGCACTCCTCCTGGTGAGACCCACATGACCGCAATTAGCAGGAGACACCTGAGTGCTCATGGTTTTAATCCCTCCTGTCTGTCCCATTCTATCTTTGATAGCTATGGTGAGTGTAATACCTTATCCAGACTTGTGCTGTTTGGGGGCAGCTTCCTCCGCCGGTGGTGCTGGCTGGGTTTTGGTGTGGCATTTTTGGGTCTGGTCCTGTGGCATGGGGGTTGCAGGGCCGTTCCATGGCCTCCCTTCCCTGACTGTGCACGCCTGCGGGGGTGGTGGTCGCTGACTGGCACAGTGTGGACTTAGTGTAGGGACCCATGTGTATCAGATACCTGCACGCGGTACATGGGGCAGTGTGGCTTGATCAATTCCCATACAGAATTCTGATGTTTTTTATGCAGCCGAGAGGTACTAGTATCAGCCATAGGTGTGAGGTGCAGCACTCTTTTTCTTTCCTGAACCGTATTTTGTTTCTCTCTTTTCTCCGTGTTTGCACTCCTCCTGGTGAGACCCACATGACCGCAATTAGCAGGAGACACCTGAGTGCTCATGGTTTTAATCCCTCCTGTCTGTCCCATTCTATCTTTGATAGCTATGGTGAGTGCAATACCTTATCCAGACTTGTGCTGTTTGGGGGCAGCTTCCTCCGCCGGTGGTGCTGGCTGGGTTTTGGTGTGGCATTTTTGGGTCTGGTCCTGTGGCATGGGGGTTGCAGGGCCGTTCCATGGCCTCCCTTCCCTGACTGTGCACGCCTGCGGGGGTGGTGGTCGCTGACTGGCACAGTGTGGACTTAGTGTAGGGACCCATGTGTATCAGATACCTGCACGCGGTACATGGGGCAGTGTGGCTTGATCAATTCACATACAGAATTCTGATGTTTTTTATGCAGCCGAGAGGTACTAGTATCAGCCATAGGTGTGAGGTGCAGCACTCTTTTTCTTCCCTGAACCGTATTTTGTTTCTCTCTTTTCTCCGTGTTTTGCACTCCTCCTGGTGAGACCCACATGACCGCAATTAGCAGGAGACACCTGAGTGCTCATGGTTTTAATCCCTCCTGTCTGTCCCATTCTATCTTTGATAGCTATGGTGAGTGCAATACCTTATCCAGACTTGTGCTGTTTGGGGGCAGCTTCCTCCGCCGGTGGTGCTGGCTGGGTTTTGGTGTGGCATTTTTGGGTCTGGTCCTGTGGCATGGGGGTTGCAGGGCCGTTCCATGGCCTCCCTTCCCTGACTGTGCACGCCTGCGGGGGTGGTGGTCGCTGACTGGCACAGTGTGGACTTAGTGTAGGGACCCATGTGTATCAGATACCTGCACGCGGTACATGGGGCAGTGTGGCTTGATCAATTCACATACAGAATTCTGATGTTTTTTATGCAGCCGAGAGGTACTAGTATCAGCCATAGGTGTGAGGTGCAGCACTCTTTTTCTTCCCTGAACCGTATTTTGTTTCTCTCTTTTCTCCGTGTTTTGCACTCCTCCTGGTGAGACCCACATGACCGCAATTAGCAGGAGACACCTGAGTGCTCATGGTTTTAATCCCTCCTGTCTGTCCCATTCTATCTTTGATAGCTATGGTGAGTGCAATACCTTATCCAGACTTGTGCTGTTTGGGGGCAGCTTCCTCCGCCGGTGGTGCTGGCTGGGTTTTGGTGTGGCATTTTTGGGTCTGGTCCTGTGGCATGGGGGTTGCAGGGCCGTTCCATGGCCTCCCTTCCCTGACTGTGCACGCCTGCGGGGGTGGTGGTCGCTGACTGGCACAGTGTGGACTTAGTGTAGGGACCCATGTGTATCAGATACCTGCACGCGGTACATGGGGCAGTGTGGCTTGATCAATTCACATACAGAATTCTGATGTTTTTTATGCAGCCGAGAGGTACTAGTATCAGCCATAGGTGTGAGGTGCAGCACTCTTTTTCTTCCCTGAACCGTATTTTGTTTCTCTCTTTTCTCCGTGTTTTGCACTCCTCCTGGTGAGACCCACATGACCGCAATTAGCAGGAGACACCTGAGTGCTCATGGTTTTAATCCCTCCTGTCTGTCCCATTCTATCTTTGATAGCTATGGTGAGTGCAATACCTTATCCAGACTTGTGCTGTTTGGGGGCAGCTTCCTCCGCCGGTGGTGCTGGCTGGGTTTTGGTGTGGCATTTTTGGGTCTGGTCCTGTGGCATGGGGGTTGCAGGGCCGTTCCATGGCCTCCCTTCCCTGACTGTGCACGCCTGCGGGGGTGGTGGTCGCTGACTGGCACAGTGTGGACTTAGTGTAGGGACCCATGTGTATCAGATACCTGCACGCGGTACATGGGGCAGTGTGGCTTGATCAATTCACATACAGAATTCTGATGTTTTTTATGCAGCCGAGAGGTACTAGTATCAGCCATAGGTGTGAGGTGCAGCACTCTTTTTCTTCCCTGAACCGTATTATAGTAGTTATATTCTTGTATATAGGAGCAGTATTAAAGTAGTTATATTCTTGTATATAGGGGCAGTATTATAGTAGTTATACTCTGGTATAAAGGAGCAGTATTATAGTAGTTATATTATTGTATATAGGAGCAGTATTAGGCCATGTGCAGACTACGTAAGGGATCCGGTCTCTGAAAAGATCATCCCGGCCGGTACTGTAATACCGGCAAGGTGATCTTTGCAGCCACAGAGTTCTGATGCCCGCATCTGAACTCCCTACTGTATACTATGGAGCGAGTGGCCGGAGCCGCTCACTCCATAGTGTGCACTGACAGGGTTTTTCTGCGGCCGCTATTCATTGAATAGGGGCCGCAGAAAACTGACATATCAGTTTCTCGCATCACTGCTTGGGATCCCGGCCGGAGTGTATGTGTATACACTCCGTCCGGGATCCCATAGACGGCAATGTAAAGTATATTTTTGTATAAATCACAGCTGTTGTAGCAATCGGCAATAACGGCCGTAGGCATACGAAAATATACGTAGTGTGAACATAGCCTTATAGTAGTTATATTCTTGTATAAAGGGGCAGTATTATAGTAGTTATAAGCTGAGTGCAGTCGGCACTGCCGGCAACATTAACAGGTGGGGCATTGCACCTGGATGAGACACCTGGTGCGCCTGTGACAAAGGGGCTCCCAATGGAATACAAAGAGGAAATAGATGCAATGCAAGATGAAAGACAGCGGGGCACTCACAGATTCTTCAGGCTTGACGATTCTTTATTCAGCACAACACATATCCAAGGTAAGGATTGCGTATGCTGCCGGAACAGTCGTTTCACGCCCACTCGTCGCTTTTTCCTGCATCACATCATGTTCAAGATACTCTTGCCACAGAGAAGCAGCCAGCGGAGTACAACAACTAACAAGCAGGATAATATGAAATAAATAAAAGTAAGAGCTGTCACTCGCCACAATACTGCAAATTCAGTCCTTTATTCTGACAACACATGTGAAAGGGAGGGAGATGAATGCAGAAGAATCCTGGCGACAGGCTTTTTCGTGTCCCTAATACACTTCTTCTGGCCAAGGGAATGTTTCCTTGGACAGAAAAAGTGTACTAGGTACATGAAACAGCCTGTTTCATCTGACTGGTGAGTTCTGGACTTTTTGCTGTTTCTTCATTGTGGATTATAATAGATATATATATTCTTGGAAATAGGGGTCGGTATTATAGTAGTTATATTCTTGGACATAGGAGCAGTATTATAGTAGTTATATTCTTGTACATAGGGGTCAGTATTATAGTAGTTATGCGGTTCAGGGAAGAAACAGAGTGCTGCACCTCACACCTATGGCTGATACTAGTGCTCCTAGGCTAAATAAAAAACACATCAGAATTTTGTGTATGAATTGATCAAGCCATACTGCCCCATGTACCCTCGTGCCGGTATCTGATACACATGGGTCCCTACACTAAGTCCACACCGTGCCAGTCAGTGGCCACCAACCCCGCAGGCACGCACAGTCAGGGAACGGGGGCCATGGGACACCCTGGGACCCCCATGCCACAGGACCAGACCCAAAAACACCACACCAGAACCCGGCCAGCACCGCCGGTGGAGAAGGTCGCCCCCAAACAGCACAAGTCTGGATGAGGTATTGTACTCACCATAGCTGCTACAGACAGAATGGGAAAAAAACAGGAGGGATTAAAACCATGTGCACTCAGGTGTCTCCTGCTAATTGCGGTCATGTGGGTCTCACCAGGAGGAGTGCAAAAACACAGAGAAAAGAGAGAAACAAAATGCAGTTCAGGGAAGAAAAAGAGTGCTGCACCTCACACCTATGGCTGATACTAGTGCCCCTAGGCTAAATAAAAAACACATCAGAATTTTGTGTATGAATTGATCAAGCCATACTGCCCCATGTACCTCGTGCCGGTATCTGATACACATGGGTCCCTACACTAAGTCCACACCGTGCCAGTCAGTGGCCACCAACCCCGCAGGCACGCACAGTCAGGGAACGGGGGCCATGGGACGGCCCTGCGACCCCCGTGCCACAGGACCAGACCCAAAAACACCACACCAGAACCCGGCCAGCACCGCCGGCGGAGAAGGTCGCCCCCAAACAGCACAAGTCTGGATGAGGTATTGCACTCACCATAGCTGCTACAGACAGAATGGGAAAAAACAGGAGGGATTAAAACCATGTGCACTCAGGTGTCTCCTGCTAATTGCGGTCATGTGGGTCTCACCAGGAGGAGTGCAAAAACACGGAGAAAAGAGAGTTCCATGGCCTCCCTTCTCCCTGCACGTGCACGCTTTGCGGGGTTGGCGGTCGCTGACCGAAACGGTGTGGAGTTAGCGTAGGGACCTGTGTTGACCAGAGGACCTGCACGGTGGTACACGGGGCAATATGGCTTGATCAATTCATATACAGACACTCTGGTGTTGATTTTTAATATAGGCCTAGCGGCATTAGTATCAGCCATAGATGGGATGTGCAGCCGTTCATTCTCTCCAGTTCGTGTTTTACAGTTCTCCCTCTCTGAACAGCTAGCACTCCTTTATAAGACCCACATGACCAAAATTAGCAGGATATGCCTGTGCTCACATGTCTGGACCCTATGTCTTCCCCATTCTGTGAGAGCAGCAATGGTAAGTGTAATACCATATCCATACTTGTGTCGTTTGGGGGCAGCCTTCCCCGCTGGTGGTGCTGGCTGTGTTTTTGGTGGGGCTTTTTGGGTCTGGTCCTGTGACATTGGGGTTGCAGGGCCGTTCCATGGCCTCCCTGCGCGCTTTGCGGGGTTGGCGGTCGCTGACCGACACGGTGTGGAGTTAGCGTAGGGACCCGTGTTGACCAGAGGACCTGCACGGTGGTACACGGGGCAATATGGCTTGATCAATTCATATACAGGCACTCTGGTGTTGATTTTTAATATAGGCCTAGCGGCATTAGTATCAGCCATAGATGGGATGTGCAGCCGTTCCATTCTCTCCAGTTCGTGTTTTACAGTTCTCCCTCTCTGAACAGCTAGCCACTCCTTTATAAGACCCACATGACCAAAATTAGCAGGATATGCCTGTGCTCACATGTCTGGACCCTATGTCTTCCCCATTCTGTGAGAGCAGCAATGGTAAGTGTAATACCATATCCATACTTGTGTCGTTTGGGGGCAGCCTTCCCCGGCGGTGGTGCTGGCTGGGTTTTGGTGGGGCTTTTTGGGTCTGGTCCTGTGACATTGGGGTTGCAGGGCCGTTCCATGGCCTCCCTTCTCCCTGCACGTGCACGCTTTGCGGGGTTGGCGGTCGCTGACCGACATGGTGTGGAGTTAGCGTAGGGACCCGTGTGGACCAGAGGACCTGCGTGGTGGTACACGGGGCAATATGGCTTGATCAATTCATATACAGACACTCTGGTGTTGATTTTTAGTATAGGCCTAGCGGCATTAGTATCAGCCATAGATGGGATGTGCAGCGGTTCCATTCTCTCCAGTTCGTGTATTATAGTAGTTATATTCTTGGACATAGGAGCAGTATTATAGTAGTTATATTCTTGTACATAGGGGGTCAGTATTATAGTAGTTATGTTCTTGGACATAGGAGCAGTATTATAGTAGTTATATTCTTGTACATAGCAGCAGATTTATAGTAGTTATAAGGTAAGGAAGAAACAGAGTCTCGCACTCACTGGTTTGAAGATGCAGGGGGTTTATTGCAAACACATCGGAGCAGGTTCAGTGGGGAGAGGGAAGGTGTATCGCAGGTGCGTTCACATGAAGAGTAACAAATGTTTCACACAAACCGCGGCTATTGGGACAGACATTGTCGATTTTTGCTCTTGCCTCCAATCCTCTACGTCCAGCTAAGTGTGTCACATATAGTTGGTGCTGGCCAAATCGCTCTTAACCCTATCATTATAGTAGTTATATTCTTGAACATAGCAGCAGTATTATTGTAGTTATATTCTCGTACATAGAGATCGGTATTATAGTAGTTATATTCTTGTACATAGAGAAAGTATTATAATACAGTGGTTCCTTGGATTACGAGCATAATTCGTTCCGGGACCGTGCTTGTAATCCACTCTTAAACCAAAGCATATTTTCCCATAAGAAATAATAGAAATGCAGATAATTGGTTCCACACCCCAAAATAATGATTTATTATTCTGAATAACATGTAGAACAGATGAAAAAAACATTCAGAAACAGCAGAATATGTGATATTATAAGTTACTGTACAGTAATGGAGAGGATGGGAAACACAAGGGCTGACAGAGACTGCCTGTCCGGGGAGAGAGGGGTTACAGCTATGGAGAGATTACCTCCACAGTCCTGTCCACTGATGTAAGCCCCTGCCTGAAGTGGATCTGCTATGATTTGGAATGTGAGGGAGACCTCCTGGTTCAGAGTACAGCGCTGTAGACCCCAGTATGCAGGCCCTGCCCCTCCTCCACTCGCCCCCACCCAGTACAGGGAGCTCTTACACCAAAGCAATGCACTTAAACTAAGTCACAATTTTGAATAACGTGAGCTCTTAAACCAAAACGCTCTTAAACAAAGTTACTCTTAAACCAAGGTACCACTGTAGTTATATTCTTGTACATATTGGCAGTATTATATTAATCAATATAGTAAGAGGAAATGCAGTACTCACTGATTTCAGCAGCTTTATTCCATCAACTCTTGCAGAGAGGGGATAAGATGGAGTGCAGCAGGTGCAGGAGCGTCACCTGGAACACATTTTCGGGGAACGCCCCCCCTTCTCCCGGCCAGGTACTAATGTCAACGACCCCGGAGGGAACTCTGCTATTTCTTATCCTCCATAGTTCCTGTTTGGATAGAGTTCCTTACCTGGGCTTACTTGCATGTGGTGCCGGACAGCCATCTCTATCTGTATATTTTTGCACATAGTAGTTATATTATATAGTAGAAAGGGCCCGATTGTTGTACATACCCTGAATACAAAAGGCAGGAGCTGCCTCTGTACACTATATGTGACCATGCATGTACTATTATTTCTCAATATCTTACTGGCATCAGCACAAAACACATTAAGGTGACGGAATCAACTACAAATCCTCAACAAGTCTTTGATATAAACATAGCAACACGATAAAAATAAAAACCTAAGAATGTGATGTCAGACATCAAGAATTTGTGAGAACCATAAGGAGGATAATTTATTTAGTGTTTTCCCCTAAAACAAGGACCAGATCACAATCTCTGTGGTTCAGTGAGGTGATGAGATTCCCTCAGCTGAGAACCATATGTATGATTAACGTTGGCTCGGTCACAAGCGACCGCCTGTCTGCTAGATATGGGCTAGGATTGTGTCCTCAGACACCAATGAAAATATAGCTCAATGACTAATCAGCTATCACCCGGACATTGATCTGTGATCGATACCTTTTACTAGGTGACTGCGTATTACACAATTTAGCAAAAAAAAAAACAAAAACAAAACAAAACCTCACACCTGTAACTGAAAGACAATGCTGCGATCAGTTTATCACAACACGTATAGCTTACAAGACTTATGGCCCTTAGAGATGGGCTATTAGGCTCCAAATATCAATTACCGATCTCTGTGACTGGTGCTCATTTACAGGGTCTTAAGGTGGCCATACATCTTCATAAACTGAGGGCCAATGGAAAATATTAAGGTATTAAAAACAGCCCTATATGTCTTTAAAGGATTTAAGTGCAGAGTTTGTACCATCAGCTATTCCACAGCCACCAGTGAGGTATCACCAGCAACAACTCTGAAAAACAAAGCTGTGGAGACACACAGCAAATGCCTGCTTCTGAGATTTTCCAGACACCTCCTGGTTCTGCTGAGTTTCTCGGTATCAGAATTACACGTGTAAAGCTCATATGGGGAATCTATGAACAATAACAGGAAGTTCAGGCAGGGCATCCTTCAATACTAGGCGAGGTTTCCAAGCACTTCAGATCGCTGCTTTTAACATGGTGTACCACAGACTGAGACAGGAAAACATTAACACGGTGATGACATTTATTACCCAGCCTCGAGTATCCTTACATCTCCTGTAGAGTTCTGGAAAGTGGAGGACAACCTGCAGGTGTAACCAGCTCTCTGCCCCACATCACCAGGACACATTACAATGTTGCCATACAGAATATACTGGTTACATGTCGGGATACTTTTAATGGATTCAGAATAGGTGACTGCATAAGAAACCTCAGCCTTAGTGGTATACATCTTACTAGGTATAGTGATATGTAGCATGCTGGTATAAGCTGGGTATCTCCTGTATATAATTATATATGTACAGCTGGTATAACCTAGGTATCTCCTGTATATAATTATATATGTACAGCTGGTATAACCTGGGTATCTCCTGTATATAATTATATACAGTATGTACAGCTGGTATAACCTGGGTATCTCCTGTATATAATTATATATGCACAGCTGGTATAACCTGGGTATCTCCTGTATATAATTATATATGTACAGTTGGTATAACCTGAGTATCTCCTGTATATAATTATATATGTACAGTTGGTATAACCTGAGTATCTCCTGTATATAATTATATATGTACCAGGGGCGTAGCTAGGGGTTCAGCCTAGGGGGGGCGAGTGAGTCTAAGTGGGGCCCCCAACCATTGTTACCCATAGGAAGCCTCAGCAGGTGACAAGGATTTCTGAATAATAAAGGGAATATTCTTCTACATTTCTTATAGTGAATAAGGATAAAGAGCAGTGTAAGAGGCTTCTACATCTGAAATATAGAACCACAAAAAAAGTAAAAGGGCTTAAGATTAGAAAAATATAGCTGCCTTCTTCCACAGACAGCACCATTCTTGTCCTCAGTTTGTGTGTGTTATTCGACTAAAGTGTATGGTGCCAAGTTGTCATACCACACACAACCTAAGAGCAGGGGTGGCGCTGTTTTTGGAAGAAAACAATTATGCTGTTTTTCTTTTAATTCTGGAGTACCCTTTTAACCAGATTATCTTTGCCTAAAAATAATAGTGGTATAGGTAATATGCTTTTAGACATTAAAAGGGGTGAGTTGGTTGTGATCATACATGTATGTACAATCCAAGATATGTGATGAGCTGCTAGATATCCACTTCTATCCTATCTGTCTATCTATCTATCTACCTAATCTCCTATCAAAAATTGCTGGCGTACCCCTTTAACTTACTTTAGCATAAGGTGTATAGATACCTGCATTTGCAACTACATGATGGTGCAGGTACAGCAAGGGGGTCGGTAAATGGGGGGGCGCTTGTGAAAATGTGGTAAGGGCTAAGCAGTAGAGGGAGGGAGAGCGTTCACCATGGTAAGAGCTCTATAAAAGGGACACAAGTTAGCATGGCCTCTGAGAGAGTGTGGCTGCTACATGAGGAGGAAGGCTAGGGATCAGAGTGGATGTGGGGGGCCTTTGGCCCCCGGACCTTACTCAGTTCAGCACTGGGGAAGGAAGGGGGGCTTTCATCAAGATTGGGGTTACTTGGAAAAAGCAGTGTGGGAATTACGGCATAGAGCGGTGTTCTACCAAATACAAAAACATAATTCAGTCACTCACAGAAGGCGGCTTCTCTGCATGAATTGCGATTTTTTTTTTATATTCAAGGTTGTTCACTGGCTCCGGCCATCATGAAGTCTTTTCCGACCATGACTTGTCTCCACAGGATCTGCTATAGAGACATTTTAGGCTCCTCGCTCCAGCATTATCCTCATCTCTATACAAACTCCCCTGTATTGTAGCCCCCTCTATGCAGCCTCTGTGTAGTATAGGCCTCTCTGTGGTATTGCCCCCCCTCTCTGGGGTGTAGGCTTCTCTATAGTATAGCCCCCCTGTGTGTAGTACACTCCTTTCCTCCTCTGTTTAGTACAGACTAGGGATGGTCCGAACCGAGTTCAGACGGGGTTCGTACGAACCCGAACCATCCACAATGATTCCCGCTGTCTGCCCGCTCCGTGCAGCAGGCGGATCCAGTGGGAGGAACGCCTGGAAAACTGGGATACAGCCATAGCCATAGGCTGTATCCCAGTTTTCCAGGCGGTCCTCCTGCTGTATCCGCCCGCTGCACGGAGCGGGCAGACAGCGGGAATCCGATGCCGAGCGTTCGGGTTCAGCCGAACCCGAACCTCGGCAGGTTCGGACCATCCCTAATACAGACCCATGTGCAGTCTCCATCATACTGAGTACTATTGCTGGAAAAGCTGGGTGACCTCCATCATACTGCTTACAGGATACTGGGAAAGCTGTGTGACTTCCATTGTACAATGATGGGAAAGCTGGGTGACCTCCATTATACTGAATAGAAGATTCTGGAAATCTGGGTGACCTCCATCATACTGAGTACAAGATGCTGGAAAGCTGGGTGACCTTCATTACACACTGCCATACAGGATGCTGGGAAAGATGGGTGGCTTCCATGACACTGACGACAGGATGCTGGGAAAGCTGGGTGACCTCCATTATGCTAACTACAGGACACTGGGAAAGCTGGGTGACCTCCATTACACACTGACTACAGCAAGGATGTCACACTCAGTCCCTCCAGCTGTTGCAAGTCAGAGCTGTATATATATATATATATATATATATCCTGCCTATCACTTATATGTCCTGCCGCTCACTTGGTCATATATATATATACATATATACACACACATACCGTATATATACAGCAGTGACCAAGT
>NW_027209544.1:0-19120 GCF_027789765.1 Dendropsophus ebraccatus | reverse complement strand
TCCACCAGCCCAGCACTCATCCCCCCCCCATCCACCAGCCCAGCACTCATCCCCCCCCCATCCACCAAGCCCAGCACTCATCCCCCCCCATCCCCAGCCCAGCACTCATCCCCCCCCCATCCACCAGCCCAGCACTTCATCCCCCCACCCCATCCACCAGCCCAGCACTCATCCCCCCCCCATCCACCAGCCCAGCACTCATCCCCCCCCCCATCCACCGCCCAGCACTCATCCCCCCCCCATCCACCAGCCCAGCACATCATCCCCCCCTCATCCACCAGCCCAGCCCAGCACACTCATCCCCCCCCATCCACCAGCCCAGCACTCATCCCCCCCCCCATCCACCAGCCCAGCACTCATCCCCCCCCCATCCACAGCCCAGAACTTCACCCCCCCCCCCATCCACCAGCCCAAGCACTCACCCCCCCCCCCCATCACCAGCCCAGCACTAACCCCCCACCCCCCATCCACCAGCCCAGCAACTAACCCCCACCCCCCATCCACCAGCCCAGCACTCATCCCCCCCCCATCCACCAGCCCCGCACTCCCCCCCCCCCCCCCCCCCCCCGCCCCATCCACCAGCCCAGCACTCCCCGTTCCCGGCCTGTAAACCGCAAGCACAACGCAGCCCGGTGTGTCAGAGGCCAGGGCCGCAGCGCGCGGAGAGCCGGCCCCCGTCCGTACCGGCAGAGGACAGCAGCCGGCCAGGGAGCACGGCACTCCGGAGGGCCTTGAGTTGATCCCAAGGCCGCTGGAAAGTTTCCTGCTCCCCCGCAGGCCACAGGAAACTTCCCCAAAACTCGGCCATAGACAGGCCCCGGGCGGCAGGCCGCAGCTCCGGGATCGGAGACAGAGCGGCGGGGGAGCCGTGTGCCCTGGGCGTCATCCATGCGCTCCCCCCCACCTCTAACCCTCCCGGGGAGAACTCACACGCTCTAATCCCCTGGGCTCCACTCAGAGCTCGTCGTCTCCCTCTCCAGCAGCGGCCAGGTCTCCTCGGCGGCGGCCTCCGCCTTCTCCTCTGCTCCCCGACAGACAGGCGAGGCCCGGCCCGGCCAAGAGAAGACAGATAAACCGAGAGGAAATATCCGGCTGTTATTATTTAAACAGGGCCCGGGAACATCCCTCCGCCCATTTGCCCCCCTTCCGTCACTACGCTCACACAGCGCCCGTCCGACCAATCAGAGAGCCCCTTACTCAGCCATTAACCAGCAGAAAGCATTGCGCATGCGCCGCCAAGGGCGGGTACCAACTGGTGACGCAGAGCAGTATACGAAACCAATAGGGTGATTCCGAATGCGGAAGTTGCATAGCATGCTGGGACTAGTAGTTTTCGACAGTAGTTTTGTTATTTGCCGGTATATATTGTGTGCGGTAATTAAGTTCTTATTTATTTTTTTTTATAAGTGCAGTATGTATTATATCGTACAACGCTTCAAATCACAGGTTGCCTACATCTGTAGTTCTCTAAATATGCTTTACGGCAGGGTTTTCCAGCCTGTGGCCCCTACAGCTGTTGCAGAACTACAACCTGCATCATGCAGTTTGCCAGGACCTTATGGAAGTTGTTTTTCAACAGCTGAAGAGTCTGTGACTTTCATGGCATGATGGGAGTTGTAGTTTGGCAACAGCTGGACGACCTGTAATTGTCACAGCACGATGAGAGTTGTAGTTTTGTAATCTAATTTACAGAAACATGGGCACGTATCTGCACATGCTAAATAGTAGTAATTCTTCATATAAATGCTTATCACAAACGTTGTCCAAAAACATCCCTTACCCTTCTTTAGCAGCTGGAGAAGGGACCGCTTAAAGGGGAACTCCAGGTAGAGGGGGGGGGGAATTAAACTTCTGCAGAAGCATAGAGCAATTACTTACCTATCTATCCCAGTTTGAAACTACCAAAAATCCATTTTTTTTTGTGGGGGGGTGTTGTTCTGTTTTGTGTTTCTGCACTTCCTGGTTGAGCAGTTCCAGAATGCAATGCTTTCCTCAGCTGTTCATCACAGTCCTCCACCTCGCCTATTCCCTGCCCAAAGCTGT
The DNA here is from genome assembly GCF_027789765.1 of Dendropsophus ebraccatus. Classification (NCBI taxonomy): domain Eukaryota; kingdom Metazoa; phylum Chordata; class Amphibia; order Anura; family Hylidae; genus Dendropsophus; species Dendropsophus ebraccatus. Next base: position 17,077 of record NW_027209544.1, on the reverse strand, counting down.
TGCAGAAAATCTTAGGCTGTGTTCACACATTGCACTTTCGTTGTGTTACTGAATTATTTGCAGTACTTTATCATGTCATTGTGGCCCCCCCCCCCCCCCCCCCCCCCCCACACTCAGGGCCGGCTCCAGATTTTTGTGGGCCCTTGGGCGACAGAGCCTCGGCGGGCCCCTTTGAGGAGCAAATCATGGAGAAACAGGCGAGGAAAGATTTGCAGCAAAAGAAACATGCGGCTGCTGCATATCTTTCTCCTTCTGTATCTCCTGATCCTCTGTGGTAGTCAGGACTCTGGAGGAGTCAGACCCAGTCACAGGATTATATATATATATATTATATATATATATATATATATATATATATATGAACATGGTGAGACCTCTAGTTCTCCTATATACAGGTCCTGCAGTGATATACAGTATATATATATATATATATATATATATATATATGCGGCTGCTGCATATCTTTCTCCTTCTGTATCTCCTGATCTCTGTGGTAGTCAGGACTCTGGAGGAGTCAGACCCAGTCACAGGATTATATATATATATATATATATATATATATATATGAACATGGTGAGACCTCTAGTTCTCCTATATACAGGTCCTGCAGTGATATACAGTATATATATATAATATTATATATATATATAATATATATATATATATATATATATTGTGGACATGTCACTGGTAAAGTGCTCGAGGGGATGTACATCTCACCCAGGGTTGATACATAGTGTGAGATGGTGAGTCCAGGAGGCATCTGTGCTCAGCAGTGTTATGCTGCTGAGCTATTATTATTATATTGCCCGGGCTGGACTTACATGGAATGGCAGGTAGGTTTTGGTAGTGGGACTTGCCATTCCCTCCCCCTCGATCCAGTGTGGGTTTTGGGATCAGGTGAGCTCTGATCCCAATCAGCCTGAGAAGGCAAAAGGTGGGCTCAGTATACAGGTCTCTCTCTCTCAGCCAGGATGTGAACAGCCTGCATGCTGTTTGGTGAGAGCTGGGAAGACAGCAGCTGCTGGGGCCTGTTCACACCCCGCAAAACTGACCACTGAAGTGCCAGAGAGGTAACCTGCGTTGTAGTTAGCGCCCAGACGGGCAAGACCTTTTTGTTTTGTTCTTAAAGCACAGTGTTGCTATATTTCTGTTTACGGACTGTTTATGCTGAAAATAACGCCAAGCTGTTGTTTTACAAGTCCAAGTCTGCTGTGAACTGTGTCCAAAACACACCATCCCCCGGGAAGATCCCTACAATTGGTGCTGCGGAGCGGGCAAAAGGGTTGCTAGGGGCAACGGTGTGCATCAACTTGGCTACAGCGGCATATGTCCTGGGTGAAGGCTGCTGCTTCACTCCAAAAACAGACAAGCAACATGGAGGAGATGATGAAGCAGTTAATGCAAGTGAGTCTGCAACAGCAACAGGCATTGGCCGCACAACAACAGGCTCAGGCAGCCGCTAAACAGGATCAGGAGGCCGCTAACCTTCGCCATGAGCAGGCTAATATGCAGCAACAACAGGCTCTGACAGACGCTAACCTGCGCCATGAACAGGCTAATAGGCAGCAACAACAGGCTCTGACAGACGCTAACCTGCGCCATGAACAGACAATGGCTGCACATCAGCAAGCAATGGCTCAACAACAAAGACTTATGAGCACCTGATAGCAAAGCAAGAGGCGTCTGCAGGTGCTAATCCCCAGCTGGTGGCAGCAGCAGCCGCGCCAGAGACTTTGTCTGTAAGAAGAGCTGTGCAGCGTGCGCTGCAAAAGATGACTGCTGATGACGATGTTGAGGCCTACTAACTGTCTTTGAGCGTGTGGCTGAGCGAGAGAAGTTACCCTCCACTGAGTGGGCAGAAGTGATTGCGCCCTATTTAACAGGCGAACCTCAAAAGGCCTACTATGACCTCAGTGAGCAAGAGGTCAAGGACTATGCTCGGCTAAGAGCAGAGATACTCGCCCGACTAGGAGTTACTGCTGCTGTCCGTGCCCGGAGGGTCCGCAACTGGAGCTACAGTCTGGACAAGTCAGCGAGGTCCCAGATGTACGACCTGATTCATCTGGCAAGAAAATGGTTGGAGCCAGACACTTCTACTCCTGCCCAGATCCTAGAGAGGGTCGTGATGGATCGCTACCTCCGTGCACTTCCTGCTGATCTGCAACGCTTGGTGGGACAAGGCGACCCTAGAGTGCCGACGAACTTGTCAACCTTGTGGGAGAGGTTCCAGGCGACTGAGGACTACCTCCGTGATGTTCCTGCAAGCACCGTCACCTCCCGGAGTGCCAGATCTGTGCCATCAGCTGGTAAGAGACTTCCATCTATTGGGGGAGTGTGGAGGGGTGCTGATAGAGGGAAGAGCGCTCAGGAGGTGTCTCAGGGGCAAAAGACTGGTGATGGTCCCCGGTGGCTAAGTGGCCCTAAAAAGGACTCCCTGCCAAGGAGACCAGGCCCTATCCAGTGCTGGAGATGCCATGAGACGGGACATATGTCTGCCCATTGCCCTCTTACCACTGAGCCCATGGAGTGTGACGCTAGCCGGCGTCAGTCGCTATTTGCGGAACCGTCTTTTGTTGCGGTCACTGGACTAGAGACTGAACCGCAAATCTGCAACATTACTGTAAATAACTTTCCTGTTAAGGCGTTGCTGGACTCAGGAAGCCTTGTCACCCTGGTGCATGCCAGTCTGGTGACTGGGGACTTTGTGCCAGCAAGACATATGAGTGTGGTATGCATACATGGTGATACAAAGGTTTACCCTATAGTACGGGCTAATGTCGGGACTGAACTAGGCGCTGTACAATATGAAGTGGGTGTGGTTAAAAATCTTATGCATAATGTGATATTGGGGCGTGATTTTCCATTGTTCTGGGCTCTATGGGGAAAACAACAATCCCCTGAAAGGAGTGAGGAGACCCCTAAGTCTATTGCATTACCCACGGTCAATGATAACAATGTACAGGAGGAAAATGATGCTTTTCCTTTGCAGGTCCTGGCTGGTGAGGAAGAGGCTCCTCCCACTGCGCAGAATGTTCCAGACTTAGAGGTGTCTAGGGATAATTTTGGTACTGCACAATTACAGGACCCACTCTCAAAAATGCGAGAGAGCAGGTCACTGTTATGAATGGGGTACCTCAGGAACCAGAAGCTGAGAGAAAGTTTCCACATTTTTCTATGGCTAATGATCTCTACTATAGAGTCACTAAAATTAATGATGAGGTTGTGGAACAGCTCCTGGTGCCTAAGTCGTACCGGCGTCAGGTACTCGACATGGCCCATAATCACGTCCTTGGGGGCCACTTGGGGACAGATAAAACGCAGGAGAGAGTCCTCCAGAGGTTTTATTGGCCTGCGATTTATGCTGACATAAAAAAATACTGTGAGTCGTGCCCCACATGTCAGCTTAGCGCTCCAGTGTCGCATTTCCGCAGTCCTTTGGTCCCACTCCCCATCATAGAGGTACCTTTTGACCGGATCGCAATGGACTTGGTGGGTCCCATTGTAAAGTCAGCTAGGGGTCACCAGTACATTCTAGTTGTGTTAGACTACGCGACCGCTATCCTGAGGCTGTACCTCCTAAGAAACACTGCCTCTAAAACAATTGCACGGGAATTGTTTTATATGTTTTCCAGGGTGGGGATCCCCAAGGAAATCTTGACTGACCAAGGTACCCCATTTGTGTCAAAGGTGATGAAAGAGCTATGCAAACTGTTTAAAATCTCACACCTACGTACCTCTGTATATCACCCACAGACAGACGGGTTAGTGGAGAGGTTTAATAAAACCCTGAAACATATGTTAAAAAAGTGGTGGAAAAGGATGGTCGTGATTGGGATCACTTACTACCTTACCTGATGTTTTCTATTAGGGAAGTACCCCAAGCGTCCACAGGGTTCTCTCCCTTCGAATTGGTCTATGGTCGTCACCCTAGGGTTTGTTGGATATAGCGAAAGAGACATGGGAAAGTGAGTCCACCCCATACAAGAGTGTTATAGAGCATGTAGCACAAATGCAGGACCGTATAGCCACTGTAATGCCCCTAGTAAGGGAACACCTCCAGAGGGCGCAAGAGGGCCAAAGCAGAATTTACAATCGTTCTGCAAGAGTCAGGACATTTAGCCCAGGTGACCGGGTACTCATACTTGTTCCCACGGTAGAAAGCAAATTCTTAGCCAAGTGGCAGGGTCCCTATGAAATTGTAGAGAAGATCAGTGAGGTCAACTACAAGGTACACCAACCAGGTAGAAGGAAGCCTTTCCAAGTTTATCACATAAACTTGATCAAGCCCTGGAAAGACAGGGAATCCTTGGTGGCGACAAAGCCTGTTGGTCATCTGTCACCACCAATCCCTCCGGTCAGGATTGGTGACACCCTATCAGTATCCCAGAAGCAGGAAGCTAAGGAGTTCCTGCAGAGAAATAAAGACAAGTTTTCTGACCTACCAGGGCGTACGCATCTCATTAGTCATCATATTGAAACTGAGCCTAGAAGCAGAGTAAACCTGAAGCCCTATAGGATACCAGAAGCACGGAGGGAGGCGGTATCATCTGAGGTAAAACGTATGCTTGACCTAGGAGTCATTGAGGTGTCCCAGAGCGAGTGGTCCAGCCCGATTGTGTTAATCCCAAAGCCCAATGGAACTTGGAGGTTCTGTAATGACTTTAGAAAGGTAAATGAGATCTCCAAGTTCGATGCCTACCCCATGCCCAGGGTAGATGAGTTGATAGAAAGGATGGGTAATGCCAGGTACATAACTACCCTCGATCTCACTAAGGGCTACTGGCAGATCCCACTCACTCCTAAGGCTAGAGAGAAGACTGCATTCTCCACCCCTGATGGGCTCTTCCAATACGTAGTGATGCCATTCGGGTTACATGGAGCCCCTGCCACTTTTCAGAGGTTGATGGACTTGATTCTGCGACCACATCGTGATTACTCTGCTGCCTACCTCGATGATGTGGTCATTTTTAGTCCGGATTGGGAAAGTCACCTCTGTAAGGTCCAGGCGGTGTTAGATGCCATAAGTGCTGCGGGGTTAACCATCAATGCAGAGAAGTGTGCATTAGCCTTAGAGGAGGCCAAATACTTGGGCTACATTATTGGGAGGGGGTTAGTGAAACCACAACTAAATAAAATTGAGGCAATACAGAATTGGCCTCAACCCCCTCACAAAGAGACAGGTCAGAGCTTTCCTGGGTATTACGGGCTATTACCGAAGGTTTGTGCGAATTTTGCTTCAGTTGCAGCCCCACTAACTGACCTGACAAAGGGTGCGAAGTCCGCAATGGTGACATGGACTCCAGAGGCTGAGAAAGCTTTTCAAAGCCTTAAGTCTGCCTTGTGCCAACAGCCTGTGCTAGTTACCCCTGACTTTAGGCGAGAGTTTCTAGTACAGACAGATGCCTCTAACACAGGGTTAGGTGCCGTCCTCTCACAGGTCGTGAATGGCGAGGAGCATCCGGTGATGTACTTAAGCAGGAAACTATCCCCCGGCCGAGAAAAACTACGCCATAGTTGAGCGAGAATGTCTGGCAGTGAAGGGGCCCTAGAATCCCTGAAGTACTACTTACTAGGCAGGAGGTTTAAGTTAGTGACAGACCATGCCCCCCTAACATGGATGAAATTAAACCAAGGAGAAAAACGCGAGGGTGACTAGGTGGTTTCTTTCCCTCCAAAACTTTAATTTCATGGTGGAACACCGGCCAGGGAAATTACAGGCAAATGCTGACGCCCTATCTAGGGTACACTGTCTGTGGGGACAAAATGCTCAGCCCTCCGGTCTGAAGAAGAGGGGGGGGATATGTGGACATGTCACTGGTAAAGTGCTCGAGGGGATGTACATCTCACCCAGGTTGATACATAGTGTGAGATGGTGAGTCCAGGAGGCATCTGTGCTCAGCAGTGTTATGCTGCTGAGCTATTATTTATTATTGCCGGGCCTGGACTTACATGGAATGGCAGGTAGGTTTGGTAGTGGGACTTGCCATTCCCTCCCCCTCGATCCAGTGTGGGTTTTGGGATCAGGTGAGCTCTGATCCCAATCAGCCTGAGAAGGCAAAAGGTGGGCTCAGTATACAGGTCTCTCTCTCTCAGCCAGGAGTGAACAGCCTGCATGCTGTTTGGTGAGAGCTGGGAAGACAGCAGCTGCTGGGGCCTGTTCACACCCCGCAAAACTGACCACTGAAGTGCCAGAGAGGTAACCTGCGTTGTTAGTTAGCGCCCAGACGGGCAAGACCTTTTTGTTTTGTTCTTAAAGCACAGTGTTGCTATATTTCTGTTACGGACTGTTTATGCTGAAATAAACGCCAAGCTGTTGTTTTACAAGTCCAAGTCTGCTGTGAACTGTGTCCAAACACACCATCCCCCGGGAAGATCCCTACAATATATATATATGCGGCTGCTGCATATCTTTCTCCTTCTGTATCTCCTGATCTCTGTGGTAGTCAGGACTCTGGAGGAGTCAGACCCAGTCACAGGATTATATATATATATATATATATATATATATATATATATATATATATATGAACATGGTGAGACCTCTAGTTCTCCTATATACAGGTCCTGCAGTGATATACAGTATATATATATATATATATATATATGTGTATATATATATACACACACTGTATATCACTGCAGGACCTGTATATAGGAGAACTAGAGGTCTCGCCATGTTCATGAGAGATATATACATCATATGAACATGGAGAGACCTCTAGTTCTCCTATATACAGGTCCTGCAGTGATATACAGTGTGTGTGTGTGTGTGTGTGTGTGTGTGTGTGTGTATATATATATATATATATATATATATATATATATATATATATATATATATATATACTCTGTATATCACTGCAGGACCTGTATATAGGAGAACTAGAGGTCTCACCATGTTCATATAATAGATAGATAGATAGAGAGAGAGATAGATAGAGATATCTAGTTTTGTGTATAGAGGTCCGGCTGTAATATATATATATATCCTGCTGTAATAGATATATATTACAGCAGGACCTTTATACACAAAACAACTAGAAGCCCCAGCACATACTGAACACTATTAGTTTGCAGAGCCTACCATGCTGCCCTCTATCAGGTCAGGTGTCCGATCACATGACCCATGACATCATCAAAGGTCCTTCACACTCAAAGGTCCTCTTTCCTACTCGGCTGTAGGGAAGATTTGTGAAGGAAGACAGGTGCCCGGGGACCCCAGTATGTATCGGCGGGCCCCCTAACTGTCACATGTGGCCTCTAGGGGCCCAGTCCCCTTTGTTACTACACTTTTTTTTTTACTTACAAAAAAATGTAGTAACAGACGGGACTGGGCCCCTAGAGGAGCTGTGGGCCCCGGCATTTGCCCTAGTTAGCCGGGTGCTGACGCCGGCCTTGCCCCCACTGCCACCCCCAGCACGCTGTATTCTCTACCTGTAACACCGATATTGGAATAAAGTAAAGAATTTTAGGGTTTTTTTTTCTTTTCATCTCCATGCACATATTATGATCAAGCATCTTTTATCTTTGAGGTTGAGCCCCACAATAAGGAATTTATCCAATACTATCTTACATGGGATATACTCATTATTTCTCCAGGTGGGATTGGCAGTGCCGGCTCTGATCCTCTCTGCCGTTTACCATCATTTAATTGTGTTACTGCATTATTTTTGTGAATACGCTGCAGTACTGCAATGAAACTCCAATATGTGTGAACAAAGCCCTAATTTCACAGCAGCATTATGCACAATCAGCGAAGTTGCAGCAGCTGCTTCTGGCCGGTCAGAGATGGTGAATCAGTCGGGATGGGGGATCAGGCCAAGCCTCCTGTGAGATCACGCCCTGCCCCCTGTCTCCTAAGGTGGGAGAGCAGAAGGAGCAGGAGACAATGTGGATCGGCACAGATGCCAGTTTTCCTTACCTCCTCGATTTTAATCAGCTACCAGTGTGGTAGAACCGTTCAGATACATTAATACATTATATAGACACATCTACTGTATTTAACTTTTACTGTACTTTTATTAGAAAACAAGTTTTCCTTTTGTGGTGTTCCCCTTTAAGTAGAGGACAGCATAACAGCATGTCAGACAGAAGGGTTTAGAAGACAGACCTTTTTCTTCAGTTGCCATGGCAAAATGTCATGTTGGCTGATATTGTGTGTGACAAAGTGTGTGAATTAGTGCGCTATGCCTGCAGTTTCCACTAGTTTTTCAGGTGTGTTCGTTTTTCAGCCCTCAGGATAATCACTACCTCCACATTTAGATGACACATTGTAACACAAACATTTGTGCAAAAAAACATACTAATATATATATATATATATATATATATATATATATATATATATATATATATATATATATACAGTATATATATATATATATATATATATATATTTTTTTTTTTTTTTTTCTTTACTTTGATTGATTCAATGGCTGATGAAACAAATAGAGACAGATATGAAATGAGCAATGCTCAATGCAGTAGAGAGTGGTGAACATTGGAATTTTCATAGACTTTCCAGTAACTTTGCTCCACCCGGATCATTTCCTAGCTCTTTGGCTTTGTAATGGATACTGTCCTGCACTGTTGTAACTCCTAGTCCTCTGTGTGGGTTGAGATGATCTGTTGGCTAGTCCTCTCCTGAAGGGTTTAGCACTGCATCATGCTGGGTAAAGGCACTTAAAGGAGAAGTCCGGGTAAAATTTTTATTAAAGTATTGTATTGCCCTCCAAAAGTTGCTCAAATCACCAATATCCACTTATTACAGGAAATGCTTATAAAGTGTTTTTTTTTTCCCTGCACTTACTACTGCATCAAGGCTTCACTTCCTGGATAAAATGGTGATGTCACGACCCGACTCCCAGAGCTGTGCGGGCTGTGGCTGCTGGAGAGGATGATGGCAGAGGGATTCTCAGTGTCCCTCCAGTGCCCTGTGTTCCTCAGTGTCCCCCTGCCATCATCCTCTCCAGCAGCCACAGCCCGCACAGCTATGGGAGTCGGGTTGTGACATCACCTTGTTATCCAGGAAGTGAAGCCTTGATGCAGTAGTAAGTGCAGGGAAAAAAACACTTTATAAGCATTTCCTGTAATAAGTGTATATTGGTGATTTGTACAACTTTTGGAGGGCAATACAATACTTTAATAAAAATTTTCACGGACTTCTCCTTTAAAGAAAAGAAAAGTTTGTAAGGGGGCTCTGTCCTTGCGTCCTAACTGCGGGGTACTGACTAAGACTATGATTTTTTCTGGGGAAACCTGGCAGAGGGCCAGGGCCCAGGTAGAACCACTGTGGAGAGCTATCTGGTCTCCATTCTTTCTCCACAGAAGCTCAGCTAAGACTTCTCCTTCACCCAAGGGACTAACTTCCAATGCAGCGTGTAAGATGTGCTGTGGTTGGGTGGAAAGAGTGCAACAGAAGAGCAGAAAGGAAAGAGGTGATAGGACAGAAGAAAGTAAAGATCCTACTGGTTCATAGAATCTGGTACACACAAACACAATAACCCTTTGAGACACTTCAGCTGTGCAGCTTCCACACTTCAACATATAGTACAGTGACATCTAATGGTCATCTTTAAATACTACTCTGGCTGTAATAAGACCACAAAAAAGTACAGACTTTTGCAGAGGGTATGAACAGCAATATCACCCCTAGTGGGACACCACAAGTATACAAGCTGAAAGAGATTTCACTGTCAGTGACAACCATCCACAATAACCCTATAGGGTGTTTATTGCAGTGGGCTGAGTAATGTGAACTAAAGGTCCCCATACACCTTAGACTATTGCCCCCTGTACCTGCCACTTGCAGCGGATTCAGCTGTCAATCTAAGGTTAATGGAGCTGTCTAAAATAAGCACAGATGATGGGGGAGTGGCTGCCTCTACTTGAATGTGCACCCCAGCCATTCCACCCAGGTGGTTATTATTTTTCCCAGTATAAGGGTCCATTTACACAGAAAGATTATCTGACAGATTATCTGCCAAAGAAGCCAAAGCCAGAAACAGACTATAAACAGAGATCAGGTCATAAAGGAATGCCTGAGATTTCTCCTCTCTTCTAATTCATTCCTGGCTTTGGCTTCAAATCTTTGGCAGATAATCTGTCAGATAATCTTTCTGTGTAAATGGACCATTAGTTGGCTCCTGCATGCCCAGAGCACAGGCTTATTATTAGCCAAGGAGAGGCCGAAGTACAATGTAGGGTCCATCCCGAACATGAGGCCATCTTGTCATGATTGAATGGTTAACACTATTTGTAAATGGTATGCCAAGGGCCTCATTATTTTTTATGGAGATTATGGAGATTTTTTTTTAGCAGTTGGGGGGGATACTTTTGGCAATTTTCATGTCCGTATTGGGTCTGTGTCTTGCCATTAGCTGTAAGCTGTTGCATTTTTTGTGTGTCTGCAATTTTAGCCATAGCAATGTGCTACTGTCTAGTGTGAATGGTGTTTTAGGAACTGACTAAATTTGTCTTTTTGATGATGTTGGTGGTGATCACAGAAAATCTCCGCCGAACCCTCTTGTTCAGGGACAGACAGTGGCGGATTATAATGTGGGCGGTCTGGGCGGCCGCCCGAGGCTCCGGGGGGGGCCCATGCCACGCTGCTCACATTATAATCCGCACTGACTCTCTTGTACTGTCCACCCTGCTGATGCGCGGCTGCCCCGGCAGCAGCGCATCAGCCAGGGACAGACCAGGAGGCGTGAGGCTCGACGGGGGAACGGATGGCAGGTGAGTTGTGTTTTTTATTTTTGTGTTATCTGCTGACTGCTGCGTACAGAGGGGAAGAGGGGGACCATCTATAAGGGGGGAGGTAAGAGGGGGACCATCTATAAAGAGGGGAAGAGGGTGACCATCTATAAGGGGGGGAGAGGGGGACCATCTATAAGGGGGGGAAGAGGGGGACCATCTATAAGGGTGGGGGGGAGAGGGGGACCATCTATAAGGGGGGGAAGAGGGGGACCATCTATAAGGGGAGGAAGAGGGGGACCATCTATAAGGGGGGAAGAGGGGAACCATCTATAAGGGGGAGAAAAGGGTGACCATCTATAAGGAGGGGAAGAGGGAAGAGAGGGACCATCTATAAGGGGGGAAGAGGGGGGACCATCTCCTATAGGATTAGCACCCTCCTCTTCTGACATCCTCTGTGCTGCTGTGACCTCCCCTATAGATCAGCACCCTCCTTTCCTGACATCCTCTGTGCTGCTGGGACCTCTCCTATAGGATTAGCACCCTCCTCTCCTGACATCCTCTGTGCTGCTGGAACCCTGCAACCTCCCCTATAAGATCAGCACCCTCCTCTCCTTACATCCTCTGTGCTGCTGGGACCTCTCCTATAAGATCAGCACCCTCCCTCTCCTGACATCCTCTGTGCTGCTTGGACCTCTCCTATAAGATCAGCACCCTCCTCTACTGACATCCTCTGTGCTGCTCGGACCTCTCCTATAGATCAGCACCCTCCTCTCCTGACATCCTCTGTGCTGCTGTGACCTCCCCTATAAGATCAGCACCCTCCTCTCCTGACATCCTCTGTGCTACTGTGAGCTCCCCTATAAGATCAGCCCCCTCCTCTCCTGACATCCTTTGGTGCAGCAAGCGACCAAACATTATGTTTATTGGGGCTAGCAGGGATGGGAGGCAGGCAGTGTTTATTGGGGACAGCATGATGGGGGGGGGTAGTGGATTATAATGTGGGCGGTATTGACCGGGGCGGGGGGCCAGGTTGGGTAGGCAGCCGCCACTGGGGACAGATAATCTGCAGCGAGAGCACTCTCACTTCTGCTTACCTGTCTCCTCCCCATAGAGAACTCAGAAACGTTCGGCTGTGCCAAACATTCCTGTGCATTGGGAGGACAGGCCACACACTGACAGCTGAACGATGGTTCAGCTGTCAGTTATTGGAGGTGTATGGGGACCTTAGGAGTCTAGCAATGATTGACAGCTTTTTTCCTATTGCTGTGCATTCTGCACCCTCACAGCCTACTGCCAATGAAAAAAACTGGGGCATCATGAATATTTTTTCTCCTATCCTCATATAGCAGGCAAGTATCTTTTCTCCACATAGTATTTAAAAACCACTGCACACTCATAATAGTTAGACCCAACTGTGCAATCATACAGTAGAATCAACATGCAGACAACCCCTAAAGGGCACATCAGCTAAAACAGAGATACACAAGGTATCACTTGTATGAGTGCCTCTGCGTTATTTATTAATACTAACCTATGCTGCACTATATAAACAAAAAAAATAAAATAAATACTGCTTCTTCACAAATATCCAGTAATGCAAAAATACATTAAACCTGTTAGTATACTGGTCTATGAACTGTTAAAGGGGTATTCCACTCAACATCTGCAACATTGTAGCTTCTTTGTAATGCTGGGAGGGTTATTCTGAGGTCAAGTTGCTAATGAAATCACTGTGATGAAAAGGGTTGTCCAGTGAAAATCTTTTTCTTTCAAATCAACTGGTTTCAGAAAGTTATATAGATTTGTAGTTTACTTCTATTTAAAATCCCAAGTCTTCCTATACTTATTAGCTGCTGTATGTCCTGCAGGAAATGGTGTTTTCTTCTCGGTCTGACACAGTGCTCTCTGCTGACATCTCTGGCTGAGCCAGGAACTGTCCAGAGCAGGAGAGGTTTTCTATGGGGATTTGCTGCTGCTGTGGATAGTTTCTGACTAAGGGTATGTGCACACTGAGGAATTCAGACGGAACCTCCGTCGCAGAATTCCCAGCTCGTGGACTGCAGCGGCCGCACACATCTCCGCCCGTGTCATAGTTCATTCTTTGGACGGAGGAAGGAATCCGCCCGTGCATAGAATGCAGTCTATGACACGGGCAGAGACGCGCGCACCCGCTGTAGTCCGCGAGCTGGGAATTCTGCGACGGAGGTTCTGTCTGAATTCCTCAGTGTGCACATACCCTCAGACAGAGATGTCGGCAGAAAGCACTGTGTCAGACTTTAGGGTCCATTTACACAGAAAGATTATCTGCCAAAGATTTGAAGCCAAATCTTTGTCAGATAATCTGACAGATAATCTTTCTGTGTAAATAGACCCCAAGAAAACAATTCCTGCAGGACATACAGCAGTTTATAAGTATGGGAGACCTAAGATTTTTAAATTCAAGTAAATTACAATCTATATATATTTTTGCTGGATAACCCTTTTAACCCTCCAAGCATTACAAAAATATAATGTTGCAGATAATGCCAGCCAGGGATGTTTACCTTAGCTGTCTCAGACGGCAGTGGGTAGGAGGGGAGACTGAGAGAAAGTCTTAACACATAGCTCTTTGTGTATTTAGCAGAAAGCAGCAGCTGAGAAACTGGGTGAAGGAGGCTGAATAGATAATAACAAGAATGGAAGGAATTGTTAGTCTCACTGTCAGGTTCTGGGACAAATGGACGCAAGAGAGGTGAGGCCCTTGCGCTGCCACCCGCCCCACTGTCGCTGCCTACGTACCACAACTGCCCTGGCGGCAGCGGGTAACTGGACGACGGTCCCTAACCTGGTGACACAGAATGCAGACAAGACAAAACAAACACAACAGTCTCAGAATAAACAGTCCGGGTCAATAACAAGTGGTCGGTGAGGATCAAAATCTGAGTCAGGAGAATAGTCAAAAGCCAAGCCAGAAATCAGAGAATCTAGAGAAAACAATCAAGAGACAGAATGCTAGCTTAGTTACACTCAGGTACTGAGGCTGTATCGCAGGCAAGGAAGGACACACAGGGGACGATATTTATGGAGCCAGATCTCTATGCAAAGCACCGCCAGTCAGTAAATGAAAACACATTACACCTAGGCCGATCAGCCCGGGGGGGGCGGTGAAGGCAATGCTGCTGCGTCCCTAGCGATAGGCCAGGCCGCCGTCGGTGCACTCCTTGCAACCGGCCATACGTTCTGGCGTACACTCCGGCGTCAACACTTGCGGGCTCCTGACACTCACCATGGACAGCAACATATCAAAAGTTATGTTTGAGTGGAATACCTCTTGAGGGTACAAACATACACAGCGTATACGCAACAGATACGCAGCAGATTTGATGCTGTGTTCAGTTATTTAGATCTAATCTGCTGCGTATCGCAGCAGTAAATACGCAGCGTATATTCCGTGTGTGTTTGTACCCTAAGGGTGCTTTCACACGAACTGGATCCGCTGCGGGTTTGCAGTGAAATCTGCTGCAGATCCATGTGTGTGTGAAGGTCTATGGGTTACATATCTGCAGCAGAATTTTCATTCCAATGCAGATATGTAAGCAGCCCTTTAACCCCTGCAGCCCCGGCCCGAAGCATACATTACCTGCTCGGCGCCGTGGCTGTGTAAGGCCCCTGGCTCCCCATCAGCCAATCAGTGCACAGCAGAACTGATTGGCTGATGGGGAGCGAGGGGAGCTTCACTGCAGCCGTGGCACCGAGCAGGTAATGTATGCTTCGGGCCGGGGCTGCGGGCAGGGGAGGTTAAGGGGGCCGGCTTACATATCCGCAGTGGAATGAAAATTCCGCTGCGGATATGTAACCCCCATAGACCTTCACAGTACATGATCCACAGCAGATTCGCTGCAAACTTGCAGCATGAAATCCGCTGTGGATCCGGTACATGTGAAGGCACCCTTAAAGTGGATATCTGAGTACAGTAATAATGTCATATGTAATACATAATGTCCCTTAGTGATCACCAACAAAAATGTATAGGCTAGATTTGAAAGATTTTTTTATTTTTTGGCTGGAGTACCCCCCTTAAATATAATTCATCTGGCAGGCTTTCTCAACTTATTTAACTATTTGTTGCTTTTGTGTGCGTGGTTAAAAAGTTTGCTACTAATATTAAGCCAGCGCATCCAATAACCATTTACCATTACAGTAACCTTAACCATAAACCATTTACTAAAAATACAAGTACTTTTATTCTAAGAGATATTTCCAGAAACAGTGATTTCCCTACAGGTATCTGTGGGAAAGAAGAGATATTACCCTCCTCATATATTCCTGACAAGAAAAATAAATTATTAAAAGAAGAGCAGCATTGTGTTTGGAAAGAGCCATGCTAGATTTAACTCCTGCTCTCTGGCTCTGAATACAGGGAGCAGGGGTGTTACTATCACAGTAGCAGTCATAGCGGCTGCTACGGGGCCCGGGCATTAGGGGGCCCGACAGGACTGCCATCAGGACAGTCAGAATGAGATCACAAGGGCCTGGAACTCTGCAACTCTGGCCTGGAATCCTGTGCTTTGGCCACTACCTGTACTCCCTGTCTGCCGCTCACAGGCTCTCTACATTGAAGGGGATGTCCAGCGAAAATCTTTTTCTTTCAAATCAACTGGTGTCAGAAAGTTATATAGATTTGTAATTTACTTCTATTAAAAAATCTCAAGTTTTCCCATAATTATTAGCTGCTAAATGCAGTGCCGGAATAAAGGGAAGGCACCGGGCATGTGCCACGGGGGCCTCCACCACTAGGGGACCTCCACCAGCCCAAGCCCTGAAGCAGGGTTTGTGGAAGAAAAGCAAACAGTGGAGGATACACAACCTCACACTGAGTGTTGTGTATCCTCACTGTTTGCTGCTAACCATGGCTGCAGCAGCCTGTGTGTCCTGTGACTGTGAGGACTGTGATACGGCTGAGAGACAGGACACCAGGGCAGCTGCAGGATGGGATACCCTGCTCAGTGTGAGGGAAAGGACCTGCGGTAATGTCAGGACCGTGTGATAGAATAGGAGGGAGGAGAGGAACTCAGTGTCCGTATGAGCAGGTAACCAGCCCTTCAATGTACACATATGTACACACAGCACAGCACTGCCTGTTACACATACACACACACACCACAGCACTGCCTGTTACACATGCACACACACACACACACACTACCTGTTACACATGCACTCATACACCTTTTAATAATGCTCACAAACATCTCTCTACTGCACACACATACAGCTCTGCTATCTATACTTACACACTCTGTACTCCCCACATTGCCCCTTAATGCCATCTTTATCCCCCCCACAGTTTGCACAACATGCCCACATTTTGTGGTGAGACCCAATACCCCTTCAGTGGCACAGTGCACAGTATTGCTGTACTGCTGGACATTACCACATAATGTCTGCCATGTTGCTGGTATATATATATATATATATATAATGTCATCTAGATTAACCAGGCTGAAGTTGGTTTTTATTCAGCAGTTCTTATTCAGAGGATTTTTTTTTCCTGTTTCAGTGCTGATGTCAATCCCGCTGCGAGTATGTGCTCTATAGGAATGAAGGGATGGATCCGCAGCGGATCTCATCTGCAGCGTGAAATCCGCTGCGGATCCGGTAGGTGTGAAGGCACCCTCAAAAATAAAATTGACTTTGGACCACTGATCTCACACATGATAATACACAGAGAGGGAGGGGGACCCCGCATCACACTGATAATACACAGAGAGGGACCCTGCATCACACTTATAAAAAACAGAGAGGGACCCCGCATGAAATCAAATAAAAACTGACAGTTTTCAACACTGAATTTGAAGGAAATGAAAACATCTACTAACATTTTCACTACAATTCATGAACATATAAACAGTGGTGACCAAGAGCTCTTCATGAATTGTAGTGAAAATTGTCTGTAGATGTTTCATTTCCTTCAAATTCCGTAAAAACAACCAATATCCAGGTCTCAACCGTGGACAAAAATCACCACCCTCACGGTGAATTAAATCAATATATTAGGGGTGTACACCTTTTAAACTTTACTTTATTAAGCCTTTCTAAAAAACAAAAGAACCCCACATACAAAACACAAGACCAGCTAAATCCGTAATTACACCCAGTCTACACATCAGCTCAATCTACACAGTCCCAGCCAGGATATATGAAAATAAAACCGGTTGTGTCTCACCAGTCTGTCGTCCCGTGGTCTCGCTGGTATCTCCTCTGTAGACAGTGCTGTTAAACAGGTTGTGACCAATCTTTGGGAGTTAGTTTTATCCCTAATACGCCCTTTATGTGTATGCGTATTGGTCACTACCACTTCTGCACAGGGAACTGTCGGGGGCACTCGCTCTAAAAA
>NW_027209543.1:0-19157 GCF_027789765.1 Dendropsophus ebraccatus | reverse complement strand
CCCCCCCCCCCCCCCCCGGGGTACATCTCCCCCTATTACTAGCCCTTACATATATATTACACCATCCCCCCCCCCCCTTCCCCCCCCCCCGGGGTAATCTCACCCTATTACTAGCCCTTACATGTATTTTACACCATCCCCCCCCCCCACCCCCCCCCCGGGGCGACATCTCACCCTATTACTAGCCCTTACATATATATTACACCATCCCCCCCCCCCCCCCCCGGGGTACATCTCACCCTAATTACTAGCCCTTACATATATATTACACCATCCCCCCCCCCCCCCCGGGGTACATCTCACCCTATTTGTAGTCCTTACATGTATATTACACCATCCCCCCCCGGGGTACATCTCCCTTATTACTAGTCCTACATGTATATTACACCATCCCCCCCCCCCTCCCCACGGCGGGGGACATCTCGCCATTACTAGCCCTTACAGTATATACACCATCCTATCCCCCCCGGGGTACATCTCCCCCTATTACTAGTCCTTACATGTATATTACACCATCCCCCCCCCCCGGGGTACATCTCCCCCTATTACTAGTCCTTACATGTATATTACACCATCCCCCCCCCCCCGGGGTACATCTCAACCCTATTACAGTCCTTACATGTATATTACACCATTCTATCCCCCCCGGGTACATCTCACCCTATTACTAGCCTTTACATGTATATTACACCATCCCCCCCCTCCCCCGGGGTACATCTCACCCTATTACTAGTCCTTACATGTATATTACACCATCCCCCCCCCCCCCCGGGGTACATCTCGCCCTATTACTAGTCCTTACATGGATATTACACCATCCCCCCCTCCCCCGGGGTACATCTCACCCTATACTAGCCCTTCCATGTATATTACACCATCCCCCCCCCCGGGGTACATCTCACCCTATTACTAGTCCTTACATGTATATTACACCCCCCCTCCCCGGGGGGACATCTCCCCCTATTACTAGCCCTTGCATGTATATTACACCCCCCTACCCCGGGGTACATCTCACCCTATTACTAGTCCTTACATGTATATTACACCATCCCCCCCCCCCCCCCGGGGTACATCTCCCCTATTACTAGCCTTACATGTATATTACACCATCCCCCCCCCCCCCCGGGGTACATCTCACCCTATTACTAGTCCTTACATGTATATTACACCATCCCCCCCCCGGGGTACATCTCACCCTATTACTACCCCTTACATGTATATTACACCATCCCCCCCGGGTACATCTCACCCTATTACTAGTCCTTACATGTATATTACACCATCCCCCCGGGGTACATCTCACCCTATTACTAGTCCTTACATGTATATTACACCATCCCCCGGGTACATCTCACCCTATTACTAGTCCTTACATGTATATTACACATAAGGAGGCCATTACAGCTTCCTTCTGTAAGAAGTGGTTCCTACTACACGGCTTCTCCCAGCAGATAGACGTCCCACCATGTCTGACGTTACCTCAACCACCTGGTATTGCCGGCACCCGGGATCCATTCTTTTAGGCTTTAATCTGTACTCTATATTCTTATGATAAATAGCACCATATATCTACTATCTATATTCTATGTATAAGTGGGGGAAGGTTTAGTTTTATTATTTATATTCGTAAACTTATATATATATATCGCTACTGATACTTCTCTTCTATACCAATGTTATATTATGTGAAAACTCAATAAAATGTTTGAACTATATAGTATAGTGGTGGTGGGGGGGGCTCCTCTGCTGTGTATATAGTATAGTGGTGGGGGGGGGGCTCCTCTGCTGTGTATATAGTATAGTGGTGGGGGGGGGGCTCCTCTGCTGTGTATATAGTATAGGGGGGGGCTCCTCTGCTGTGTATATAGTATAGGGGGGGGGCTCCTCTGCTGTGTATATAGTATAGGGGGGCTCCGCTGCTGTGTATATAGTATAGAGGGGGGGGGGGGCTCCTCTGCTGTGTATATAGTATAGGGGGGGGGGGGGCTCCTCTGCTGTGTATATAGTATAGAGGGGGGGGCTCCTCTGCTGTGTATATAGTATAGGGGGGGCTCCTCTGCTGTGTATATAGTATAGGGGGGGGGGGGGGCTCCTCTGCTGTGTATATAGTATCGGGGGGGGGGGGCTCCTCTGCTGTGTATATAGTATAGGGGGGGGGCTCCTCTGCTGTGTATATAGTATAGAGGGGGGGGGGGGCTCCTCTGCTGTGTATATAGTATAGGGGGGGGGCTCCTCTGCTGTGTATATAGTATAGGGGGGGGGGCTCCTCTGCTGTGTATATAGTATAAGGTAGGGGGGGGGGACTCCTCTGGGGGGGGGGTGTGTGTATGGTAGTAGGGGGGTTAGGATGGGGGGGGGGGGCTCCTCTGCTGTGTATATAGTATGGGGGGGGGGGGGCTCCTCTGCTGTGTATATAGTATAGGGGGGGGGGCTCCTCTGCTGTGTATATAGTATAGGGGGGGGGCTCCTCTGCTGTGTATATAGTATATAGGGGGGCTCCTCTGCTGTATATAGTATAGGGGGGGCCTCCTCTGCTGTGTATATAGTATTGGGGGGCTCCTCTGCTGTTATATATAATAGGGGGGGGGGCTCCTCTGCTGTGTATATAGTATAGGGGGGGCTCCTCTGCTGTGTACATAGTATAGGGGGGCTCCTGCTGTGTATATAGTATAGGGGGGGGGGGCTCCTCTGCTGTGTATATAGTATAGGGGGGGGCTCCTCTGCTGTGTATATAGTATAGGGGGGGGCTCCTCTGCTGTGTATATAGTATAGGGGGGGGCTCCTTCTGCTGTGTAT
Organism: Dendropsophus ebraccatus; assembly: GCF_027789765.1. Taxonomy (NCBI): domain Eukaryota; kingdom Metazoa; phylum Chordata; class Amphibia; order Anura; family Hylidae; genus Dendropsophus; species Dendropsophus ebraccatus. The sequence continues at coordinate 16,361 of NW_027209543.1, read as the reverse complement.
ATAGTATTGGGGGGCTCCTCTGCTGTGTATATAGTATAGGGGGGGGGGCTCCTCTGCTGGGTATATAGTATAGGGGGGAGCTCCTCTGCTGTGTATATAGTATAGGGGGGGCTCCTCTGCTGTGTATATAGTATAGGGGGGGGGCTCCTCTGCTGTGTATATAGTATAGGGGGGGGCTCCTCTGCTGTGTATATAGTATAGGGGGGGCTCCTCTGCTGTGTATATAGTATAGGGGGGCTCCTTTGCTGTGTATATAGTATAGGGGGGGGCTCCTCTGCTGTGTATATAGTATAGGGGGGCTCCTCTGCTGTGTAATAGTAGTATAGGGGGGCTCCTTTGCTGTGTATATAGTATTGGGGGGCTCCTCTGCTGTGTATATAGTATGGGGGGCTCCTGCTGTGTATATAGTATAGGGAGGGGGGCTCCTCTGCTGTGTATATAGTATAGGGGGGCTCCTCTGCTGTGTATATAGTATAGGGGGGCTCCTCTGCTGTGTTATAGTATAGGGGGGGCTCCTCTGCTGTGTATATAGTATGAGGGGGGGGCTCCTCTGCTGTGTATATAGTATAGGGGGGGGCTCCTCTGCTGTGTATATAGTATAGGGGGGGGCTCCTCTGCTGTGTATATAGTATAGGGGGGGCTCCTCTGCTGTGTATATAGTATCGGGGGGGGGCTCCTCTGCTGTGTATATAGTATAGGGGGGGGCTCCTCTGCTGTGTATATAGTATAGGGGGGGGCTCCTCTGCTGTGTATATAGTATAGGGGGGGCTCCTCTACTGTGTATATAGTATAGGGGGGGCTCCTCTGCTGTGTATATAGTATAGGGGGCTCTCCTCTGCTGTTATATAGTATAGGGGGGGGGGCTCCTCTGCTGTGTATATAGTATGGGGGGGGGCTCCTCTGTTGAGTATATATTATAGGGGGGCTCCTCTGCTGTGTATATAGTATAGGGGGGGGGCTCCTCTGCTGTGTATATATATATAGGGGGGGGCTCCTCTGCTGTGTATATAGTATAGGGGGGGCTCCTCTGCTGTGTATAGATATAGGGGGGCTCCTCTGCTGTGTATATAGTAAGAGGGGCTCCTCTGCTGTGTGTATAGTATGGGGGGGGGCTCCTCTGCTGTGTATATAGTATAGGGGGGGGCTCCTCTGCTGTGTATATAGTATAGGGGGGGCTCCTCTGCTGGGTATATAGTATAGGGGGGGGCTCCTCTGCTGTGTATATAGTATTAGGGGGGGGCTTCTCTGCTGTGTATATAGTATAGGGGGGGGGCTCCTCTGCTGTGTATATAGTATAGGGGGGCTCCTTTGCTGTGTATATAGTATTGGGGCTCCTCTGCTGTGTATATAGTATAGGAGGGGGGCTCCTCTGCTGTGTATATAGTATAGGGGGGGGCTCCTCTGCTGTGTATATAGTATAGGGGGGGGGGCTCCTCTGCTGTGTATATAGTATAGGGGGGGCTCCTCTGCTGTGTATATAGTATAGGGGGGGGGCTCTCTGCTGTGTATATAGTATAGGGGGGCTCCTCTGCTGTGTATATATTATAGGGGGGGCTCCTCTGCTGTGTATATAGTATAGGGGGCTCCTCTGCTGTGTATATATTATAGGGGGGGCTCTCTGCTGTGTATATAGTATAGGGGGGCTCCTCTGCTGTGTATATTTATAGGGGGGCTCCTCTGCTGTGTATATATGTATAGGGGGCTCCTCTGCTGTGTATAGTGTATAGGGGGGGCTCCTCTGCTGTGTATATAGTATAGGGGGGGGCTCCTCTGCTGTGTATATAGTATAGGGGGGGGCTCCTCTGCTGTGTATATAGTATAGGGGGGGCTCCTCTGCTGTGTATATAGTATAGGGGGGGGGCTCCTCTGCTGTGATATAGTATAGGGGGGGGGCTCCTCTGCTGTGTATATAGTATCGGGGGGGCTCCTCTCTGTGTTATATAGTATAGGGGGGGCTCCTCTGCTGTGTGTATATATTATAGGGGGGCTCCTCTGCTGTGTATATAGTATAGGGGGGCTCCTCTGCTGTGTATATAGTATAGGGGGGGCTCCTCTCTGCTGTGTATATAGTATAGGGGGGGGGGCTCCTCTGCTGTGTATATAGTATAGGGGGGCTCCTCTGCTGTGTAATAGTATAGGGGGGGGGCTCCTCTGCTGTGTATATAGTATAGGGGGGGGCTCCTCTGCTGGGTATATAGTATAGAGGGGGGGCTCCTCTGCTGTGTATATAGTATAGGGGGGGGGCTCCTCTGCTGTGTATATATATAGGGGGGGGGGGGCTCCTCTGCTGTGTATATAGTATAGGGGGGCTCCTCTGCTTGGTATATAGTATAGGGGGCTCCTCTGCAGTGTATATAGTATAGGGGGCTCATCTGTGTATATAGTATAGGGGGCTCCTCTGCTGTGTATATAGTATAGGGGGGGGGCTCCTCTGCTGTGTATATAGTATAGGGGGGGCTCCTCTGCTGTGTATATAGTATAGGGGGGGCTCCTCTGCTGTATATATAGTATAGGGGGGGCTCCTCTGCTGTGTATATAGTATAGGGGGGGCTCCTCTGCTGTGTATATAGTATAGGGGGGGCTCCTCTGCTGAGTATATATTATAGGGGGGGCTCCTCTGCTGTGTATATTATATAGGGGGGCTCCTCTGCTGTGTATATAGTAAGGGGGGCTCCTCTGCTGTGTTATATAGTAAGGGGGGGGGCTGCTCTGCTGTGTATATAGTATAGGGGGGCTCCTCTGCTGTGTATATAGTATAGGGGGGGGCTCCTCTGCTGTGATCTAGTGGGGGGTGTGTATAGTATAAGGGGGGGGGCTCCTCTGCTGTGTATATAGTATAGGGGGGGGGGGCTCCTCTGCTGTGTATATAGTATAGGGGGGGGGCTCCTCTGCTGTGTATATAGTATAGGAGGGGGCTCCTCTGCTGTGTATATAGTATCGGGGGGCTCTTCTGCTGTGTATATAGTATAGGGGGGCTCCTCTCTGCTGTGTATATATTATAGGGGGCTCTTCTGCTGTGTATATAGTATAGGGGGGCTCCTCTGCTGTGTATATAGTATAGGGGGGGCTCTTCTGCTGTGTATATAGTGTAGGGGGGGCTCCTCTGCTGTGTATATAGTGTAGGGGGGCTCTGCTGTGTATATAGTGTAGGGGGGCTCCTCTGCTGTGTATATAGTATAGGGGGGGCTCCTCTGCTGTGTATATAGTATAGGGGGGGCTCCTCTGCTGTGTATATAGTATAGAGGGGGGGGCTCCTCTGCTGTGTATATAGTATAGGGGGGGGGCTCCTCTGCTGTGTATATAGTATAGGGGGGCTCCTCTGCTTGTATATAGTATAGGGGGGGGGGGCTCCTCTGCTGTGTATATAGTATAGGGGGGGGCTCCTCTGCTGTGTATATAGTATGGGGGGGGCTCCTCTGCTGTGTATATAGTATAGGGGGCTCCTCTGCTGTGTATATAGTATAGGGGGGGGGGGCTCCTCTGCTGGTATATAGTATAGGGGGGCTTTCTGCTGGGTATATAGTATAGGGGGGGCTCCTCTGCTGTGTATATAGTATAGGGGGGGGGGGGCTATATGTGTATATGGTAGTCTATGGGGGGGGGGGCTCCTCTACTGTGTATATAGTATAGGGGGGGCTCCTCTGCTGTGTATATAGTATAGGGGGGCTCCTCTGCTGTGTATATATATATAGGGGGGGCTCCTCTGCTGTTTATATAGTATAGGGGGGCTCTTCTGCTGTGTATATAGTGTAGGGGGGCTCCTCTGCTGTGTATATAGTGTAGGGGGGCTCTGCCTGTGTATATAGTGTAGGGGGGCTTCTCTCTGCTGTGTATATAGTGTAGGGGGGCTCTGCTGTGTATATAGTGTAGGGGGGGCTCCTCTGCTGTGTATATAGTATTGGGGGGGGGGGTCTCCTCTGCTGTTATATAGTATAGGGGGGGCTCCTCTGCTGTGTATATAGTATAGGGGGGGGGGCTCCTCTGCTGTGTATATAGTATAGGGGGGCTCCTCTGCTATGTATATAGTATAGGGGGGGGGCTCCTCTGCTGTGTATATAGTATAGGGGGGGGGGCTCCTCTGCTGTGTATATAGTATGGGGGGCTCCTCTGCTGTGTATATAGTATAGGGGGGCTCCTCTGCTGTGTATATATAGGGGCTGTCCTCTGCTGTGTATATAGTATAGGGGGGCTCTCTGCTGGGTATATAGTATCGGGGGGCTCCTCTGCTGTGTATATAGTATCGGGGGGGGGGCTCTCTACGTGTATATAGTATAGGGGGGGGGCTCCTCTGCTGTGTATATAGTAGTATAGGGGGGGGGGTTCTCTGCTGTGTATATAGTATGGGGGGCTCTCTCTGTTGTATATAGTATAGGGGGGGGGGGGGCTCTCTGCTGTGTATATAGTATAGGGGGGCTCCTCTGCTATGTATATATATAGGGGGGGGGGGGCTCCTCTGCTGTGTATATAGTATAGGGGGGGGGGGGCTCCTCTGCTGTGTATATAGTATGGGGGGGCTCCTTCTGCTGTGTATATAGTATAGGGGGGCTCCTCTGCTGGTGTATAGTATAGGGGGGCTCCTCTGCTGTGTATATAGTATAGGGGGGCTCTTCGCTGGGTATATAGTATCGGGGGGGCTCCTCTGCTGTGTATATAGTATCGGGGGGGGGGGGCTCTCTACTGTGTATATAGTATAGGGGGGGGCTCTCTGCTGTGTATATAGTATAGGGGGGGGGTTCCTCTGCTGTGTATATAGTATGGGGGGGCTCCTCTGCTGTGTATATAGTATAGGGGGGGGCTCCTCTGCTGTGTATATAGTATAGGGGGGGCTCCTCTGCTGGGTATATAGTATAGGGGGGGGCTCCTCTGCTGTGTATATAGTATATAGTATAGGGGAGGGCTCCTCTGCTGGGTATATAGTATAGGGGGGGCTCCTCTGCTGTGTATATAGTATCGGGGGGGGGGGGGCTCCTCTGCTGTGTATATAGTATAGGGGGGGGGGCTCCTCTGCTGTGTATATAGTATCGGGGGGGGCTCCTCTGCTGTGTATATAGTATAGGGGGGGCTCCTCTGCTGGGTATATAGTATAGGGGGGGGGCTCCTCTGCTGTGTATATAGTATAGGGGGGCTCCTCTGCTGGGTATATAGTATAGGGGGGGGGGCTCCTCTGCTGGGTATATAGTATAGGGGGGGCTCCTCTGCTGGGTATATAGTATAGGGGGGGGCTCCTCTGCTGTGTATATAGTATAGGGGGGCTCCTCTGCTGTGTATATAGTATAGGGGGGGGGCTCCTTTGCTGTGTATATAGTATAGAGGGGGGCTCCTCTGCTGTGTATATAGTATAGGGGGGCTCCTCTGCTGTGTATATAGTATAGGGGGCTCCTCTGCTGTATATAGTATAGGGGGGGGGGCTCCTCTGCTGTGTATATAGTATAGGGGGGATCCTCCTGTGTATATAGTATAGGGGGCTCCTCTGCTGTGTATATAGTATAGGGGGGCTCCTCTGCTGTGTATATAGTATAGGGGGGCTCCTCTGCTGTGTATATAGTATAGGGGGCTCCTCTGCTGTGTATATAGTATGGGGGGGCTCCTCTGCTGGGTATATAGTATAGGGGGGCTCCTCTGCTGTGTATATAGTATAGGGGGAGGCTCCTCTGCTGTGTATATAGTATCGGGGGGGGGCTCCTGTGCTGTGTATATAGTATAGGGGGGGCTCCTCTGCTGTGTATATAGTATAGGGGGGGGCTCCTCTGCTGTGTATATAGTGTAGGGGGGGGGGCTCCTCTGCTGTGTATATAGTATAGGGGGGGGCTCCTCTGCTGTGTATATAGTGTAGGGGGGGGGCTCCTCTGCTGTGTATATAGTATAGGGGGGGGGCTCATCTGCTGTGTATATAGTGTAGGGGGGGGGGGCTCCTCTGCTGTGTATATAGTATCGGGGGGCTCCATCACGTTGCCCATGCTTTCTCTTCTCCTCTTGGCTTCTTTATACTGTTGGGGTTGTAGCTCTCTGCGTCCTCCGGACCCCCTGTTTTCGGACCCCCATCCCTGTTGCACGGATGTCTTCTGAGGTTACTGTGGTGTTATGCGGGAGAAGTGAAAGTTTGGCGGGGGTCCAGGCGGGTCAGGGTGGGGTGTGAGGGGCGCCCGGCCGGGGGGTGTCATACGCAGCCAGCCACAAATGACTTAAACGAAAAATTAAAAGCTAATTCCATGTCCAGAGGTTTGAAACCAGCTGCAACTGGATTTTAACCCCCCCGTGCCCACGCTATGAATCCTGGGTAAAAGTATGCATCTTCCCCCTCCGTCTCCCCCCTCCTCTCCTTTTGTTTAATCTGACTGTAAGGTTATGATTGGCTGGATGGCGGCTCAGTGCCCACACTCAGGGCAGGAATCCCGCAGGGCTCCGGCGGCAGCGGGGAGGGGGGCCGCTGGTGTCATGCTGCCTGAGCCGCCCACCCAACACAATCCTTACATCCCAGGAAAAAAAAATCCCTCTCCTCACCTCTCCCTCCCGCTCCCCCCTTCCTTCCTCCGTCTGTCTCTTCTCTCCATATATTCTTATTTCCTGGTGCCCCCCTTCCCCGCGTCCCCCCCAGACAGCTGCTGCCGGAGTCTGTGAGTATGCTGTGGAATGTGTGTGCGTCCTGGGGTCCGTACGGGGTCCGGGGGGGACGCCACCGCTCCACCACCACCGCGTTTATGGCAAATGAATTCTTTTGTTGGTATGGCGTAGGGCTGAGGGGTTTAGGTAATGGCTCCCCCCTTGTCTTCCTCCTCCTCCTCCTCCTCTGGCTGTGTGAATGGGGACAGTCAGCTGACGGACGGGCGGGCGGCTGGAGATGGCGTGCTGCCAGCCTCCGGTGCACGAGTGTGCGAGTAGTGCGAGCGAGCGGCCAGGCCTGGGATATTGTGAATGTGAGCAGGGCCTGTGTCACTTCAGACCTGACTGAAGGCTCGAGGAAGAGGAGGAGGGGGGGGGGGGGGACCTCCTCCTCCTCCTCCATTTCTTCCTCCCCTCCTCATTGTGAGGGATAGAGGAGGGGGGGTGGATGGGCTGTCTGGCCCGTGGAATACGAGAGTCATGATATGGCAGGTAAATGCAGCCGCTTCTCCAGCAGCCTGGGGGTGGGCACGGGGGATTTGATGCCATTGGGGGGGATGCACGGACCCTCACCACTGTGGCGGCTGTCTTATTGTTGAAGCGTTGTACACCGCCAGGCGCTGGATCAGGAATCGTGACCCCTGTGTGATGGATTGGGGCTGCGTTATTACAGGGTAGGTCCATTGTGTGTGATGTAACGGCGGGCTGCGGAGCGATGTGCCAGCCGTGTACGCCTCATTACCTGTCTGCCCCTTCGGCCCTCACCTCACATCACCCCCAGAGCCGTGCCCGGGCAGTGCTGCCACCGCAACCGCAGGGAGGGGGAGCGCGCCACCACCGCTGCCGCCGGACATCTGGAGACCAACACAACCACCATTATGTAAAAATAAGTCGGGGCACGCACGCTCCCCTCCCCATGGCATGTGTCACAACTAGAAACAGGTGCAGTGCACGCCAGCCTCCTCCATCTTTGCTGTGGGCACCCCGGGATCCGAGAACCCGGGTTAACCCTTCACTGGGCAGTTGGTCGTATGTTATATGTGATGTGTAATGTCCTTCACAGAGATGTATATAATGTGTGTATATATCTATGTTATGTGTAATATCCTGCTCAGAGATGTATATACTGTGTGTATATATGTATATATCTGTTATGTGTAATATCCTGCTCAGAGATGTATATACTGTGTGTATATATCTATGTTATGTGTAATATCCTGCTCAGAGACGGTTGTGACTAAATCATATACTGTGTCTCTATACAGGTGTGTGTGTGTGTGTGTGTGTGTGTGTGTGTAATCATCACATATCTGAGCACTTGCTGATCCAGATCCCTCTGTGTATTATTATATATCGGTATCAGTCACCAGATCCCTCTGTGTATTATTATATATCGGTATCAGTCACCAGATCCCTCTGTGTATTATTATATATCGGTATCAGTCACCAGATCCCTCTGTGTATTATTATATATCGGTATCAGTCACCAGATCCCTCTGTGTATTATTATATATCGGTATCAGTCACCAGATCCCTCTGTGTATTATTATATATCGGATCAGTCACCAGATCCCTCTGTGTATTATTATATATCGGTATCAGTCACCAGATCCCCTGTGTATTATTATATATATCGGTATCAGTCACCAGATCCCTCTGTCTGTTATATATTATATATCGGTATCAGTCACCAGATCCCTCTGTGTATTATTATATATCGGTATCAGTCACCAGATCCCTCTGTGTATATTATATATCGGTATCAGTCACTAAAGTTATATATAGTATGTTTTATATATATATATAGATATATATACATATTATATACTATATATAAAATATTATATATAATATACATATACAGTATCTGGTCACTATATCCCTGTACATTATATATAGTATGTTATATACAGTATCCGGTCACTATATCCCTGTACATTATTATATAGTATGTTATATATACAGTATCCGGTCACTATATCCCTGTACATTATATATAGTATGTTATATATACAGTATCCGGTCACTATATCCCTGTACATTATATATAGTATGTTATATATACAGTATCCGGTCACTATATCCCTCTACATTATATATAGTATGTTATATATACAGTATCCGGTCACTATATCCCTGTACATATATATAGTAGTGTTATATATACAGTATCCGGTCACTATATCCCTCTACATTATATATAGTATGTTATATATACAGTATCCGGTCACTATATCCCTGTACATTATATATAGTATGTGTGTTATATATACAGTATCCGGTCACTATATCCCTGTACATTATATATAGTATGTGTATGTTATATATACGGTATCCGGTCACTATATCCCTGTACATTATATATAGTATGTGTATGTTATATATACGGTATCCGGTCACTATATCCCTGTACATTATATATAGTATGTTATATATACAGTATCCGGTCACTATATCCCTGTACATTATATATAGTATGTTATTTATACAGTATCCGGTCACTATATCCCTGTACATTATATATAGTATGTTATATATACAGTATCCGGTCACTATATCCCTCTACATTATATATAGTATGTTATATATACAGTATCCGGTCACTCTATCCCTGTACATTATATATAGTATGTTACATATACAGTATCCGGTCACTATATCCCTGTACATTATATATAGTATGTGTATGTTATATATACAGTATCCGGTCACTATATCCCTGTACATTATATATAGTATGTGTATGTTATATATACAGTATCCGGTCACTATATCCCTGTACATTATATAAGTATGTATATATACAGTATCCGTCACTATATTGTTAGTACAGTATCCCTATATCCCTGTATTATATATAGTTGTGTATGTTATATATACAGTATCCGGTCACTATATCCCTGTACATTATATATAGTATGTGTATGTTATATATACAGTGTCCCGGTCACTATATCCCTGTACATTATATGTAGTATGATATATACATATAGTGGTCACTATATCCCTGTACATTATATATAGTATGTGTATGTTATATATACAGTGTCCGGGTCACTATATCCCTGTACATTATATATAGTATGTTATATATACAGTATCCGGTCACTATATCCCTGTACATTATATATAGTATGTGTATGTTATATATACAGTATCCGGTCACTATATCCCTGTACATTATATATAGTATGTTATATATACAGTGTCCGGTCACTATATCCCTGTACATTATATATAGTATGTTATATATACAGTGTCCGGTCACTATATCCCTGTACATATATATAGTATATTTATATCTACAGTATCCGGTCACTATATCCCTGTACATTATATATAGTATGTTATATATACAGTATCCGGTCACTATATCCCTGTACATTATATATAGTATGTTTATTATATCAGTATCCGGTCACTATATCCCTCTACATTATATATAGTATGTGTATGTTATATATACAGTATCCGGTCACTATATCCCTCTACATTATATATAGTATGTTATATATACAGTATCCGGTCACTATATCCCTGTACATTATATATAGTATGTGCATGTTATATATACAGTATCCGGTCACTATATCCCTGTACATTATATATAGTATGTTACATATACAGTATCCGGTCACTATATCCCTGTACATTATATATAGTATGTTATATATACAGTATCCGGTCACTATATCCCTGTACATTATATATAGTATGTTATATATACAGTATCCGGTCACTATATCCCTCTACATTATATATAGTATGTTATATATACAGTATCCGGTCACTATATCCCTGTACATTATATATAGTATGTTATATATACAGTATCCGGTCACTATATCCCTCTACATTATATATAGTATATGTTATATATACAGTATCCGGTCACTATATCCCTGTACATTATATATAGTATGTTATATATACAGTATCCGGTCACTATATCCCTGTACATTATATATAATATGTTATATATACAGTATCCGGTCACTATATCCCTGTACGTTATATATAGTATGTTATATATACAGTATCCGGTCACTATATCCCTGTACATTATATACAGTATGTGTATGTTATATATATATACAGTATCCGATCACTATATCCCTGTACGTTATATATAGTATGTTATATATACAGTATCCGGTCACTATATCCCTCTACATTATATATAGTATGTTATATATACAGTATCCGGTCACTATATCCCTCTACATTATATATAGTATGTGTATGTTATATATACAGTATCCGGTCACTATATCCCTCTACATTATATATAGTATGTTATATATACAGTATCCGGTCACTATATCCCTGTACATTATATATAGTATGTGTATGTTATATATGCAGTATCCGGTCACTATATCCCTCTACATTATATATAGTATGTTATATATACAGTATCCGGTCACTATATCCCTGTACATTATATATAGTATGTTATATATACGGTATCCGGTCACTATATCCCTGTACATTATATATAGTATGTGTATGTTATATATACAGTATCCGGTCACTATATCCCTGTACATTATATATAGTATGTGTATGTTATATATACAGTGTCCGGTCACTATATCCCTGTACATTATATGTAGTATGATATATACAGTATCCGGTCACTATATCCCTGTACATTATATATAGTATGTGTATGTTATATATACAGTGTCCGGTCACTATATCCCTGTACATTATATATAGTATGTTCTATATACAGTATCCGGTCACTATATCCCTCTACATTATATATAGTATTTATATATACAGTATCCGGTCACTATATCCCTGTACATTATATATAGTATGTGTATGTTATATATACAGTATCCGGTCACTATATCCCTGTACATTATATATAGTATGTGTGTTATATATACAGTATCCGGTCCTATATCCCTGTACATTATATATAGTATGTTATATATACAGTATCCGTCACTATATCCCTGTACATTATATATAGTATGTTATATATACAGTATCCGGTCACTATATCCTGTACATTATATATAGTATGTTATATATACAGTATCCGGTCACTATCCCTGTACATTATATATAGTATGTGTATGTTATATATACGGTATCCGGTCACTATATCCCTGTACATTATATATAGTATGTGTATTTTATATATACAGTATCCGGTCACTATATCCCTGTACATTATATATAGTATGTTCTATATACAGTATCCGGTCACTATATCCTGTACATTATATATAGTATGTTCTATATACAGTATCCGGTCACTATATCCCTGTACATTATATATAGTATGTATGTTATATATACAGTATCCGGTCACTATATCCCTGTACATTATATATAGTATGTGTATGTTATATATACAGTATCCGGTCACTATATCCCTGTACATTATATATAGTATGTATGTTATATATACAGTATCCGGTCACTATATCCCTGTACATTATATATATATGTGTATGTTATATATACAGTATCCGTCACTATATCCCTGTACATTATATATAGTATGTCTATATACAGTATCCGGTCACTATATCCCTGTACATTATATATAGTATGTGTATGTTATATATACAGTATCCGGTCACTATATCCCTGTACATTATATACAGTATGTGTATGTTATATATATATACAGTATCCGATCACTATATCCCTGTACATTATATATAGTATGTTATATATACAGTATCCGGTCACTATATCCCTCTACATTATATATAGTATGTGTATGTTATATATACAGTCCGGTCACTATATCCCTGTACATTATATATAGTATGTGTATGTTATATATACAGTATCCGGTCACTATATCCCTGTACATTATATATAGTATGTTATATATACAGTATCCGTCACTATATCCCTGTACATTATATATAGTATGTGTATGTTATATATACAGTGTCCGGTCACTATATCCCTGTACATTATATATAGTATGTGTATTTATATATACAGTATCTCGGTCACTATATCCCTGTACATTATATATAGTATGTTATATATACAGTATCCGGTCACTATATCCCTGTACATTATATATAGTATGTGTATGTTACATATACAGTATCCGGTCACTATATCCCTGTACATTATATATTATGTTGTATGTTATATATACAGTATCCGGTCACTATATCCCTGTACATTATATAGTATGTTATATATACAGTATCCGTCACTATATCCCTGTACATTATATAGTATGTTTATACATACAGTATCCGGTCACTATATCCCTGTACATTATATATAGTATGTTATATATACAGTATCCGGTCACTATCCCTGTACATTATATATAGTGTGTGTATGTTATATACAGTATCCGGTCACTATATCCCTGTACATTATATATAGTATGTGTGTTATATATACAGTATCCGGTCACTATATCCCTGTACATTATATATAGTATGTTTATATACAGTATCCGGTCACTATATCCCTGTACATTATATATAGTATGTTATATATACAGTATCCGGTCACTATATCCCTGTACATTATATATAGTATGTTATACATACAGTATCCGGTCACTATATCCCTGTACATTATATATAGTATGTGTATGTTACATATACAGTATCCGGTCACTATATCCTGTACATTATATATAGTATGTGTATGTTATATATACAGTATCCGGTCACTATATCCCTGTACATTATATATAGTATGTGTATGTTATACATACAGTATCCGTCACTATATCCCTGTACATTTATGTAGTATGTGTATGTTATGTATAATAATCTCGTTCTTCTCCTCGTAGGATGGACAGAGTTACAGAAGACGCCTTACGCCTCAACCTGCTGAAGAGAGGCCTGGAGCAGCCGGACGACCGTGAAGATGTTTTGGCCAAACAGCTTAAGATGGAGGGGCACGAGGCCATGGAGAGGCTAAAGATGTTGGCGTTGTTGAAGAGGAAAGATCTCCCGGCCTGGAGCTGTCGCACGAGCACGCCGCTAAACAGGACGGCCTGAAGCTGTATGAGGAGAAAATGAACGGCAACCTTAGGCCTCACGTGGACACCAGGCCAGGGGCGAGGCACGGCAAGGAGAACATCACTGAGGAACCCGTGGACATGAGCTCCAGACGGAGGTGAGAACAATGGCCTGTGTATCCGCATAGCTGGTCCTACACATCGCAGCTCCCGCCATGCTGCTGACCAATGAGCGGCATGGTGGTGGCAGACCTGGTATTTCCTCAACTACACGGGTTATTGGCTAGGCAGGGGCGCTCGGACCACGGCTGGTCACTTATGAAGCCCGATACTTCTGTAATTCTCTGCTACACATCATGTTACACAGGGCAAGACTGCAATGACTTACACCATGCATCAGCCAGCAGAGGGGTCTGGTTGTCCTATTTTCACTCCGCGTCATCGGGACCCGAGGTGTTCCTGTACCCTGGTCTTAACACAGTGCATCTACATGCCCTAGTCAGGGATCACAGGCCTACATGCAGCACACATACTAAGCTGTCCATACACACAGCGGCCCCTCCTTACCGCATCCATACACATCGGCCCCTCCTGACCGCATCCATACACACGGCGGCCCCTCCTGACCGCATCCACACACACAGTGGCCCCTCCTGACCGCATCCATACACACGGCGGCCCCTCCTGACCGCATCCATACACACGGCGGGCCCTCCTGACCGCATCCTGCACACGGCGGCCCCTCCTGACCGCATCCATACACACACGGCCCCCTCCTGACCGCATCCATACACACGGCGGCCCCTCTGACCGCATCCATACACACGGCGGCCCCTCCTGACCGCATCCATACACACGGCGGCCCCTCCTGACCGCATCCATACACACGGCGGCCCCTCCTGACCGCTCCATACACACGGCGGCCCCTCCTGACCGCATCCATACACACGGCGGCCCCTCCTGACCGCATCCATACACACGGCGACCCCTCCTGACCGCATCCATGCACAGGGAGGCTCCTCTCTGCCCCAGGCTGCCCCGCTGCCATCTTGGATGTGAATTATCAGCCTGGTGGGCAGTGACTCGTCTTGAGACTTGTACATGTTTTTACCTCGCGAGACCCTTTCCACCCCAGGGGCCGGGGCAGGTTCCTTACTTACGTCTGATCTTCATGTTTTTATCTGTGATCAGTGACCAGGACCGGGCCGACTGACCCATCTCCAGACGTCATTGTGTTGTCTGACAATGAAGCCTCCAGCCCCCGATCCAGCTCTAGATTAGAAGATCGAATCAAGGGAGCCAACCTGGAGATGTTCAAGGTAGCGTCATCTATCGGTGCTCCAGGCGGGAACGTGCAGCTGACAGGCAACAGACGCCATGTTCTAACCCTCTATTCTCTCCCCCCAGGGAAAGACTCTAGAGGAACGTCAGCAGCTGATCAAGCAGCTGAAGGATGAGCTGCGGCTGGAGGAGGCGCGACTGGTCCTGCTGAAGAAGCTACGACAGAGTCAGCTCCAGAAGGAGAACGTCCTACAGAAGGTGAGGCCGGCAGGGAACCCGCCCACAAGTGACCCCCTCCTTCCCAGTCAACAGCAGCAGAGCATTATGGGATACAGCTGACTCCGCCATGGTTACTTCTATCTCCTGCTTTTTGCAGACTCCTGTTGCACAGAATGCAGCGACCATTGTACAACCGTCCACAACCCCACGTGGGGCAGCCTAGCATCGCCAAAGTGCCATCACGGCCGGGCGCCCCAGGACTGAGGTGCAGAACCTGAGGAGTGTCCAGGTAAGTGGTGGCCGTCTTTTCCTGCTAGCCAGTATTGTGACCTCTCCATCATCTTTCTGTATAGAACCTGTCACATGATGAGACTCCTCCCCTCTACATGTGGGGCTCTACCTCATGTAACCTTTAAAGGGTAGTTTACCAAAAATTTATGAAATTTGTAATGTAAAAAAATCTCCAGTCTTCCAGTACTTATCAGCTGCTGTATGTCCTGCATGAAGTGGTGTATTCTTTCCAGTCTGACACAGTGCTCTCTGCTGCCACCTCTGTCCATGTCAGGTACTGTCCAGAGCAGGAGAGGTTTTCTATGGGATTTGCTGCTGCTCTGGACAGTTCCTGACTTGGACAGAGGTGGCAGCATAGAGCACAGTGCCAGACTGGAGAGAATACACCACTTCCTGCAGGACATACAGCAGCTGATAAGTACTGGAAGACTTGATATTTTTTAATAGAAGTAAATTACCAATCTCTTGCACTTGCTGGGACCTGTTGACTTAATAAACATTTTGGTGAAAAACCCCTTTACCCTTTGCCCCTTTAGACCCACAGCGTCATTAGATCGTCCTCCAACGCCCCCCTGCCCCACATGATGATGTCTCAGAGAGTCATCGCTCGAACCCGAACCCACCCAGCTCCAGGGACAGTGTGTGCCACCCAAAGCAACGCTAATCCGCAACAGCACACCGGGCATGACGCAGACCCTGAACTACCCACAGGTAATGGTGCTGCCCCTGAAATGTGTTCCTGGCGGGACCCCCAGGCCATCCTGTGTAACCCACAATGCCTTTCTCTGTCTCTGTAGACCAGCTCTTCAGTCCCCTGTCAGCGTAACTCGTCCACATCAGCCATGTACATGAACCTGGGCTCTCACATGCAGGCGGGTCCTGTGAACAGAGTGTCTTCCCCCGCTGCCCAGCCCCAGTGCCATGGCTGATCCCGTCAGCTCTCAGGCTGCTGCTAAACTGGCTCTACGGAAACAGCTGGAGAAGACGCTGCTGGAAATCC
>NW_027209542.1:0-19181 GCF_027789765.1 Dendropsophus ebraccatus | reverse complement strand
CTGCATCACATTAGCTAGGGATGACAATAACAGCTTGGGGGGATTGGGATGTCCCTTTTATTTTTGTGGTGCCAGAATACAGTCAGGCTGGCTGTGTCCTTCACATATTGCCCACACTATTGCCTCTGCACACTATTCTAACTTCTGTCAACATGGTCCAAAGTAGTCTCCACACAACCCTCGCCCACATCCACCCACACACACTATCATGTGAATGTTTTATTTTTTTGACATGTAATAAATCCATTGCGACATATCTTGTTGTTCCCGAAATCTTATTTTTTACTTGTTTATGTTTTTAGTGTTTAAGGGTTAAAAAAACAAATGATTATTGACTGCCACTAAGGAACTACGAAATACGCTTCAAAAATACTTAGTGGACTTTGTTTGCATAGAAAGCTGTATTGAATGTTGCTATTGTGTCTTATAAAATTTTGTTGTATGCTTTACGTTAGTAGAAAATGAACACATGCTGGATGTCCTTCAGGAGAATATTTCTAATCATATGTGAGACATTGCTGTATGTGTTAAAATGAATGTGTCATGATAGGAAATATTATAATGTAGTTAAGTATTTCATTTATCAGGGCCAACACTCTCCTGCTGTGGCCACTTCCTGCCTTGGCCACAGATGGCAGCAGAGAGCACTGTCATACATGACAAACAAGGAATCGCAACATTCACTACATGTTCGTAGTAGGTTCACATACGTGTATTTGAGTCAGTATATTTTGGTCAGTATTGTTAACAAAACCAGTAGTGGCTTAAAAACACAAAGGCTGTGTTCACACAATGTAGAAATAGAGTGGCTGTGGCGCCATTTAAAGTGAAATATTGCTAAGTTTTTTTCTAAGAATGGATGTTATTAGGAAATTTCCTTATTTAGTGTTTTAATGGCGCACATCCACAACATTACAACATTGTGTCGAGATCCTTTGGGTGTTTAGAATCCACTGCTGTTTTTGTTAGCTATACTGAGTGAAATACACGTATTGTGAAGCCACTAGCGAAGATGTAGTGAATGCTGCGATTCCTTCTTTTTGAGGTCTGAGCCTGCTCTATTGCTGACATCTGTGGCCAAGGCAGGAAGTGGGCAGAGCAGGAGAGGCTTGTGATGAGCACTAACATATTTTGGGACATTAATGTTATTATCATGACACTATCATTTCCACATAGAGCTCTATGTCCGATGGTAGTAGAAATCTCCTCCTGCAGGACATCCAGCATGTGGTCATTATGTACAAAGTGGAGGATATATAAACGTACACACAATAAACTACATAATGTAGCGTTTACACTGGCAGATTGATGTGATGGATTTTGGATAAGAAATCCAGGAGATGACTGTAGACAAGGAACAGGTGATCAAGTAAAGAGCGAGATTTCTAATCTTTGAATACACTCTTCTGTGTTTTACAGAAAAAAAATGGATGATAAAATAATATTTTTGAACCGCAACCTAAGTAGACCACATCCAGCTGGCGCACCTGGGTGATGTGTGGAGGGATATATGTGGTGTGTTAATAGTGATTGTTAAGAAGTGAGATGGACTGTGGCACTAGAAGATATCAGATCCTGTTACATATCCCACACTAGAAAGTTAGACATATAGTGCGCACCCTGCTGGTCACTCCATAGGAAATGCACATGTTTGATCACATCAATCTTTCAGCACACTAGGTTCAAAGGACTATACAATTAACATTAGCATGATGTGACCATGCTCGATAATTACTGGCCAGTAGTATATCGAGTGAGGTAATGTGTATTTTCGAACACTACTATGTGGGAACACACAACATGTTTTACATACATTGAAAAGGCAGACACATTGTTTAGTCGAATAAGAAAATATATTTTTTGTTTTAGTAAAAAGAGAATGAAAATTAAATATCAACCAATACATCGGGTTCAAACAACAAAAGAAAATAAAAAAAACACACATCCCAGAGACAGGTGACATACATGCGGGAAAACATCAGTCCTGTGGCCGTGGCTCATAAGGGAGGCTGTGAAAGGGGCACGGGCACGGCGCCTTCAGGAGTCATGAAGTAGTCAGCAAAGAGGTTCCTGACCACTATCCCGCGGTTGAGTTGTCTCCCTTGGCCATAGTTGATAGGGGCACTAAAAGCTGGCAGTGTCTCCACGTTCACCTCCGGGGTGGGAGCATAGTCCCGAAGGTAGTTGTGGAGAACACAGGCAGCTTTAATGACCATGTCAACTGTGGCCAATTTCAACTGCAGGGCAGTGGTAAACACTCTCCACTGACTAGTCATGATCCCGAAGGCGCACTCCACGAAGTTACGTGCCCGGCTCAGCCTCCGGTTAAATAGTCTCCCCCGTTCATCCAGCCCTCTCCGTGGGTAAGGGCGCAGCAGGTTGTTGAGTAAAGGGAAGGCTTGATCCCCTACCATGACGAATGGAGCGGGATGCGTGGTACCCGGAAGAGGAGTGGGAGGAGGTAGAGTCACGTGATCTAAGAGTATGCGCCGCCCAAACTCTGATCTCAGTAGCGCCCGGGAGTCCCCAGTACTGCCATAGGAGCCGACGTCGATGGCAAGGAAACGATACGTGGAATCAACAACCGCGATCAGGACACAGAAAAAAATTTCTTATAATTGAAATACTGTGATCCTGATCGCGGTGGTTGCTTCACACGTATGTGCTTACCATCAACCGCCCCTATACAGTTGGGGAAATTGGCCACAGACTGAAAGCCTGCTGCTGACTGCAACCAAATCTCCCGGGTCGGACTGGGCATCACGATGGGCTGCAAATGCTCCCAGATCACGGCGCACGTGCACCTCACAATTCCAGAGATGGTGGACGTACCAACCCTGAATTGGAGGTGCAACGATACATAACTCTCCCCTGTCGCCAAGAATCTGTGAAAAATGAAAAATAGTATTTTATGATTCTATTTCACATTCAGCTACATATTAAATTATTACATATTTTAACACTATATTAGATTTAACTACAATTACATGAACAAATAGTTCGCATTAAAATAAAGCATCTTCACCTTAACGTTATGAGCAGACGTCCCACAGGAGGGATGGATTTCCGCATGTAGGTGTCCTGTCTCTGGAGATGTGGGGTCAAAATGGAAAGTAAATTATCAAAGGCCTCCATAGGCAGGCGCACGAAGTCCTGGAACTTGTCAGGATGTCTGCAACAAATTAAGAAAAATATTGATCACTAATATTACACACAAACACACATCATAGGAAGATGTCATACGGTTTACAAATGTTGAAATTAACATCAAACGTTGTAAGGATAAACAAAAAAACATAATAAAATTATGGACTTTGGGGTAAACATTTGTGGACAGTAACCTTTACATTTGCAATATACATTCAAAGATTTGACGACTTTGATGTATTCAAATCGACATTACCGTCGCAAATCATCATACAGGCAACCAATGTGGCCCCGGGTCTCCCTCCGAACATTGATGGGGTGGACCCAATATCGCCGTCCCACCTCCTGCAGACGGCGCTGCTCTGCGTCTTTTTGCCTCTGAGAAGAATTTTAAAAAATTAAATTTATTATTTTTAAGACATCTCAATTAGTCACAAATTATTACACAGTTGCATTTAAGGACCTTTGGTCAACAGTACTTAAGGGAGCTTGCATAAACAATACATTTAAATCAATGTTTTACGGATTATAAGCCTAAACAGTTTGTAAGGCTAGTTTGAAATAAGTTACATAAAGCTTTAAAAAAAAAAAAAAAAAAAATATATAGAGACTTACACACAAACGCTGGTAATAATTACGCATCTTCCACAGGATCGAAAGCACCACGAGCTGGTGCTTGCGGCGCAGCCTCATACGCCGGGCTGGCCCATAGGGCGCATTATTAGCGCCATCAGACATCTTTTTTTTTATTTTTTTGGCATTCAAAACACTACAAGCATATGGGCGTACTTCGCGAGTGGGCGGAGATTTTATAGGGATGTGGGTGTGCTTATTTGGCCCGGGGGCAGATTCATGAATCAAATACATGCTTTTGAGCGGGGCCAAACAAGCCAAGACACATCATGACACTACGGCCGGACTCTTACGATAAGACCGTAAGTGGTTTTCAAATACAGCCGCCAGACCACCCGGAGATGTACGGGACAGAAATTTTAACGCCCGCACTGTTACTACGTGTGAAACCGGCCTTAACCCCTTGTGAAAATGAAAAAATCATGACAAGATTAATGATTTAGAGTAAAAATTTTACAAAAATTACACTAAATGTTGGTCTAGCCTTGATTTTTTTCCATTTCCACAAGGGGTTAAAAAAGAAAATGAACACAAAACGTGTATGGTAGCGTCCCCTGAGTACGAAAATACCCCACATGTGGGCATAATGTGCCATATGGGCACAGGGCAAGTCACCAAAGGGACAGAGCGCCATTTAGAGGCTGGAATGGAGGATGGAGGCCACGTCGCAATTACAAAGCTCCTGTGCTGCCAGGACAGTAGAAACCCCCGACAAGTGACCCCATTCTGGAAACTACACCCCATAAGGAATCTAACAAGGGGTGCAGTGAGGATATGGACCCCACTGGTGACGGGCACTTACGTAGAACATGTGCCGAGAAAATAAAAAATACAATTTTTTTCATTTCACGTCCCAAATGTGGCCGTCACCAGGGGGCCATATCCCCGCTGCCCCACTTGTTAGATTCCTTATGGGGTGTAGTTTCCAGAACGGGGTCACTTGTGGGGGGTTTCTACTGTCCTGGCCGCACAGAGGCTTTGTAATTGCATCATGGCATCCTCTAATGGGAATGGCGGCCATACCTACTTAGCTAAGGAAAAGGGACAATTCTAACTTATTTGGGGGTATTAGGCCAATTATTAGTTTATAAGGTTGGAAATGACAGGTGTCCATCAAATTCAATCTGTGTTGATCCAGAGGAAGGCAAAAAAACCCTCGTGAGGCAGACGACAGTAGCCTCATCACAGGGGAAAAATTCCTTCCCGACTCCATAATGGCGATCAGAATAATCCCCGGATCCACGTGACCCATGAAATAGGAATAAGGGACAGAATTTAGATAATGTAGAACCCCAGTGACGTGTGGTGCGCCTTGGAGCGATCCAGTATGCAGAGGCCGGGGGGATCAGGACAGGTGTCACACTGGAAAATGGTGTCCTTCCTGATCCCCCTGTTACACCACACTCTGCACTTCTTCTGGGGTCTCCTGTTTTCCAGTGTGGGGGACGTCACCTGGAAAATGTTGTCCTGGTGCGATCCGGGGTCCTTCATATCCAGAAGCGCTGGGTCCGCTCCATGGCTGCTAAATATTAGGGCTCAATTACTGCTTCTGATATTTCGGATCGTGCCGCAAGCTACAGTAGCTCGGGCAGCGAGAGACCAGAGGAGGGGGGTGCTGGTATAAATCTTATCCCCGTACAGGTGGTGACCTTTATCCAGCAGTGGGAAGATCAGTTCCCGGACGATCTTCCCAGTAACTCCGAGGATGGGGGGGGGAGGGGGCATCTGGGCGCTGGATTCGGGTGTCCCTTCCTACATACACTCTAAGGGTACGTGCACACTGCGGAATCGCGACAGATAACCCTTCGTGCATTCCGCAGTTGGCACCCGCCGGCGGACTGATGCAGGCGCGCGTCTCCACACGTGTCATAGACTCTATTCTATGCACGGGCGGATTCCGCTCTCTGTCCAACGTGTTCATTCTTTGGATGGACGACGGAATCCGCCCGTGCATAGAATGGAGTCTATGACACGGGTAGAGACATACGCCCGCATCAGTCCGCCGGCGGGTGCCAGCTGCGGAATGCACAAAGGGTTATCCTTCGCCATTCCGCAGTATGCACGTACCCTGGATCTGTAAGTGTACCCTGAGGTACGCTCACAGAGTTTGTAGAATTTCACGCTATACCGTGATCTCTTATTGGGACGGTACTGGCGGAAAAGACGTGTCTGGGGGGCAGCTTACGCTACGCTAGCCCCCAGACATGTCACTGGATGATGAGGAGGATGAGGATGAATGGAGGAAAGAAGGATCCCCCATTCATCCTCACTGGCTGTTTCGGTGTCGGAGGCAATAGCGTATCCCTCTGACGCCGAAAACACCCTGGGGGCCATCTTTATATGGGGATTAGTATATGGGGTATGTAGTGGTGTAGTGTCAAACTTTATTCAATGTAGTGTGGTGTAATGTAGTGTTTTTTACGTGTTTTTTACAGTAAGTATAAAAAAAAACCTACGCCAACAAAGGAGTTGCTTATAAATGCCGCACTTATGTGCGGCACTTATCAGCAGACCGTGGCAGTAGGATATAGAAAAAAAACACCCTACGCCAAAAAGGAGGAGTTGCTGATTAGCAGCACACTTTCGTGCGATGCTGGTCAACACTCAGCGGCGATAGGGTGCGGAAAATAGAAGAAAAAAAAATTTGAAAAAAAAAAAAAAAAAATTTCTACATTCTGAACATCCCTGTAGCTGCTGATAAGTGTATTAAACATATCAGCCGCTAGAGGGCAGCAGAGCGCAAAATACGGAAAAAGCCGACGCTGGAGCTGAAAATAGCCGAGAGAAGCCGAACGTGACGTCACGGAAGAAGCCGAAGACCCGAACGAAGACGAGGACGCCGCGAACCCGGAAGACGCCGATCAGGAGCCCGGGACAGGTGAGTAATGTACAAATACCTGCTCTGGACCCCTCGGCTACCTAGCTGAGGGGTCCAGGGCAGGTATTTACTATTTTGTGGGACTCTGATCGCCGTGCCACCGGCCCGATCGCCGTGAACGGCCGGCCGGCCGTTCACGGCGATCAGGCCGGTGGCACGGCGATCACCATTACTTTTTACAGTAATGGCGGTCGGTGCCGTCCTCGGACAGCACCGACCGCCATTTTTTTTCCGGGTCATCGGGTCGCCGATGACCCGGAAAGGTTCCGATCGCCGCTATTGGCTGATCTGAATTGATCAGCCTATAGCGGCGATCGTAAGCACGGGGGGTGTTAACCACCCCCCGTGCCGTGAAGCTATGATGGCCTGCTATGATTTATAGCAGGCCATCTTCCCCGACCGCTGTGTGTGAACACGCAGCGATCGGGGAAACATTGGGCGTAAATTTACGCCCTGATGCGCCAAGTACCAGGGCGCGAGGGCGTAAGTTTACGCCCGATGTCGTTAAGGGGTTAAGCTGAGCTTGGATAGTTTGCACTGTAGCTTGTATGAGGGGTACGCTAAAAAGGGAGGGGGAAGGAGCAATACCTGGTCTCCATAAGCAGATGAGGTTAGGGTCTCCTAGAAGGGAGTCTGACATTTTTTCACCTACTGTGATTCTCCTGATCATCAACAGAAAGGAGTGCTGCATTAATGTGTGAGGAGAACACCTGCGCCCACTACTAAGCCGGGATTTATGGTCCAGTGGCTCTTGGAAGACCATAAACGCATTTGCATCACGGACGTCTTCGGACGGTGTACCCCGGCAGGAGCTGTGGTTGTTCTCTCTCTCTTCTTTCTATAAGTGCTATATAGAGTTGTGCCTATACCTTGCACAACTCTACTAGGTGAGTGCAATTCATCCTACACATTGTTTGTAGGAACTGATCCCTACATATTACACCAGGAGGCGCCCCTCTTCTCTTTTTTCTCTGTCTATCTAAGGATTCTGGGTCAGGAGGGAAAAGGGTCAGCAAAAGAGTAGCAGCCAGAAGACGTCAAGGCCCTTGCACTCAACAAGGATCACAAAGCTGCATTAGCAGTCAAGAAAAGGCAAGCACTGTGCCTGCTCGGAAGAACTCCTTACTGACATCAGCGGTGTGGAAGTTCTTCCATCCTGGTGATGGAAAAGACCATTCTGTTATCTGTAACATATATGACCAGAAAGTGGGTTGGAGCTTGGGTCAAAACCCATACACCACTCACCTCCATGCTCCAGTTGTTGTAAAATGTGTTACTCTTTTATCTGGCCTTTTCTGTATTTCATTCTCCATCACATGGTCCATGCTTTTGCAGGTGGGGTTTTCTGGTCTATTTAAGTGTATACCAATTGACTAGGTTTTTATTTCATTTTCTTTTTTTGGCAGTTGGATGGCCCATTCAGCTCAACTGGCTAAGCCCCTCAGGATCAAAGAGAGTCCAAGTGCTGCCTCTGCCACCTCCTGGTGTCTGTTCTAGGCCCCTCAGGGTCTAAGAGAGTCAAAGTGCTGCCCTTGCCACCTCTTGACCCCTTTCCTAGGCCCCTCAGAGTTGAATAGAAACTCAGTTATTCTGCTGCCAAGCCAGGTGTCTGTCCTAAGCCCCTCAGGGTCCATGAGAGTCAAAATGCTTCTGCTGCCACATCCAGGTGTCTGTCTTAGGCCCCTCAGGGTCGAAAAGAGTCAGAGTGCTGCCCCTGCCACCTCCTGGTGTCTGTCCTAGGCCCCTCAGCGTCGAAGAGAGTCAGAGTGCCTCTGCTGCTACGTCCAGGTGTCAGTTCAAGAGCCTTCTAGGACTAAGATATTGCCCCTGATGGTGCTGCCATTTTACAATGTCTAATGCTGTCCTGGGAGAAAGTGTGATTTATCGCAGTTGATCCACCGGTGTCCAACCATGTCCAACGATGTCCATGGAGAAAAGGTAATTATATGCCACTGATTCACCAACGTCCATTGCTGTCCTAGGAAAAAGCTTGATTTGATGTCGCTAGTCCACTGATGTCAACTTCTTTCCTGGGAGAAAGTGTCATTTTAGGGCACTCATTTATCAATATCCAATGCTGTCCTGGGAGAATATTGATATTACGCCGGTGATCCACCAAAGTCCAGTGCCGTCAATGGCGGAAATTTGATGATTGACAGGCTAATTGACCTTTTTTTTTTAATTGCCATTTTCCAATTTTTGACATAAAAAAAACAAAAAACATCTGTTCGGGAATGTGTAACTCTGTAATCGTCCCACTATTGTAGGCGCTATAGTTTGGCTATTTTATTTAAATTTGTTTGCATTTGATTTGCGAATTCAAACAAGTGTGACCCAAAATTCGTGAACCTAGCGAAACAAATTATCAGATGCTTGGCTCTTGTCTAAATATCATATAAAATATTTCAGGGATATTACAATGAAAACCGTGATAATGTATTTTACAGTGTGATACAGTGCATAATATTAATTTCAGGTATTTATTTTTAGCGGTTTGTTTGTTTGTTTGTTTGTTCGTCTTGGTTAATATTAGTCCCTCTGTTAAAAAAATGAAAGCTCCCTTTTAATTAAACATCTAAAGATAAATTTATGTATGAGATTTACCTGTATGTGACATATATTTATTTCAATCTGTGTATTTAGTCATGAAACTAGATAATTCAATGTTGTCCACATACTAAATCCCACATTATCAGTAAACTACTGTACATTTCATAAATGTATCTGGTATAATGTTATCTTTACATGACAATTACTTTTACAAAATAACTCTAAAATCATCTAGACAATAACATTGACATTGCCGAACATCACCCATTAAGGCATAACAGTGCTGGATAATTTTATTCTCTCTTTAATCTGAACCATTGTTCAACTGCCTGCCAAGATCTAGCACCTAATGACGAGAGAAGTACTGACAGATTGGAATCTGACTTATGACCGAAAGTTGTGTTGTGCTTATCTACAACAAGGACGTCTTTAAGCTATGTATAGAATACCGCTCTCATGCATACAGATTAACATATTGACGACTATCCGTGTGTGTGTTTGTGTGTGTGTGTGTGTGTTTGTGTGTGTGTGTATGTATATATATATTTTTTTTTTTTCCCTCTTCTGCCCATGTACACAATAAAGCGGCCCTTCCTACTGTTTAGCCATTTAAACAACCCCTTCCTATTTATTAAAATTTTAATATTTGGGGACTCTTTTTAAATCCAAAAGCTCACAAGATAGACTGGGGAGGAGCTGAATAGGACCCAAGTGGTCTATTGATCGGAGGACCATCCAATTTCATTTTCTGAAAATAAAGTTTGTACATAAGAACCTACCCTATTTTTCTTGCGTGTGCGCGCACACACACACGCACGCACACACACACACACACACACATACTATATCACCTTCCTCTGCATTCCCTATATTAGTAATAAAATATAAATTAGGGATGGTCCGTACCTGCCGTGGTTCGGGTTCGTATGAACCCAAACGCTCAGCAGCAGATTCCCGCTGTCTGCCCGCTCCGTGGAGCGGGCGGATACAGCGGGAGGAACGCCTGGAAAACTGGGATACAGCCTATGGCTATGGCTGTATCCCAGTTTTCCAGGCGGTCCTCCCGCAGACAGCGGGAATCATTACCGAGGGTTTGGGTTCGTACGAACCCGAACCGAACTCAGTTCGGACCATCCCTAATATAAATGTTTAAGCAGCAACATGAAAGCCTCATACAGTAACACGTATTTTCATAGTGGAATGTCAAGGTGTTAAAGCTGTAATGTTAAAGACTAGTTGTGTCCTTATAGTGTATCTGTTATTTAAAAAAAAACTGTCTGGCAGCAGGTTCATGTGACATAATAATGTATATGGGAGTCTCCTCACTCTCCATCAGCAGGTGGTGTCAGTGGTGAGAAGCTCCTGGCAAGATAAATTTTCACTGCCCAATAATTATGTCCTTGGAAGGTGAAACCAACACCAAGACCTATCTACCTGAGCCCTCCCTTCCCGTTAGAGAACCTGAGTCCTCCCATCCTCTTATGAAACAGATGAATGTTCAGGCATGCTCAATGTTCATGTGTATGGGAAGGCTGAGAGAGATAACTACTGGAAGAGATTGTTTGACTAAATGTTATTGAAGGGGTAAAAAGGGTTGTCCAGTCATAACGTATAACTTGCTGCTGGGGCTGTGGGGAACATAACTAACAAATGTACCTACTTGTCCCAGCAGTCACCAGGTGGCCTGGATACTGGCAGTGGAGAGTGCCAGGAACTGTATGCAAGTATACATTTTTATGTTGCCAGCAGCATGTTTAATAACTTGATGTATGTGCGTCACTAACAGATTTCTAAATGCTTAGATAGATAGATAGATAGATAGATAGATAGATAGATAGAACAAAAGCCAAAACAGCAACAGTCCAAAACAGCAAAGGCTTGCACCATTCCACCACAGTTATGCAATGATTCTTCTCTTATTCAAGATAGATAATATGTTCTGTATTTTTAAATACAGTACAATGTGTGCATACTTTTACCCTCCAAAGCATCTCAAGTGACTGTGTCTCACATTTGTTATCCTACTTACCATTTTTCAAAACTTGACTCAGGAGCATAAATATTTTCTTCCCAATGAACACAGGAGTAACTCAGCCTTCCTTTGATATATTTTCCTTCCGGAGTTTTATGAGTGCACTGTAAGGGACTGTATGAATATTATCTGCAACAGTATAAAATATGAGTTTTCTATGTGTCAGGTTATAAAAAATAAATAAATAAAGTAGAAACTGGAAACATATGAATTAACTAACTTAAGGTTATAAAACAATCCCAGTTTTCCACTTGAGAAAATATGTTGTGTGCCATTTTTATTAATGTCTTTCTTTGAACCTTTTCACTAGATATGAGTGATAGAAACAGGTGAGTTTATGAAGTCTGATTTAGCTGTTGGAAATTACATTTTCACTCTGGGGTTTCTTCATTGATGAAATACGCTCATTTTCCATTAGCAGAAAGTAAACAATTCCAAAGGGAAACAAACAACTGAAAAAAATAAAAATTGAGACCAGTGCATATTTGTTCCCCATATGTGTGGACGATTCATCAGGCCTCTGGGACTCCACAGATGTGGGCAGAAGGTACCATTTCTCACAGCTGTCATCATGCCATTGTCTTTTTGTAACTTATCACATGTACACACTTGGAAAACAAATCTCTTCGACAATTGGGCAGATGTTTTGTTGTATTATGGATATCTGCTGACGCTCTTTCTTTGGCTATCTGCAGCTTGTCCATTTTCTGACTCATTTAACAACCATTCTTGTTTTGCAGACAGGGATGTGCAAAGAATTTAGAAATTCAGAGTGTTAACTCTTGTTGTTATTACTAGGTTATGCTGTTGCTGTTGTTATTACTATAGGAGGTGTTGCCCTTTGGTATGATATGTATAAGTGGGCAGCCACATCACAGAAATTTAAATGGGCACTGTCATTACCAATAAATAATTTTAAATCAGCAGAGGAGGTGGTATACTAAGTCTTTGCAATTTTCTTAATTTTTTTTTAACTTTTTCCGTATGAAACACAATGCAATACATTCGTCCACTAGGTCTCTCAATTACTGAAAAACTGTGGTTCAGGTTCTGTCTTTAATGCCATTTGGTCTTTAGTAACAGCAAAAAAAAAAAAAAAAAGAGACCAGATGCAGAAAGCGATGTCAGATGGTCCAGCAAAGATGAATGCTGATTGGCCAGCAGCCTTGCACTGCTGCAGATGAATAAACTAACTGATAAAAAAGACTTACCCACAAGCTTAGAGTGAAATGCAGATGCCAGAGCAACACAATAAGGCACTGAATGGGCCACTAGAGTGGCAAAATGAAAATGAACAGCATACATAAGGCAAGAATTAACTCAAAAAAAATTTGCTCGGGGGTAAACAGGTAAACTTTGTGCAAACAATTACCCCTCATATAACCCCATAGATTCAAAAATAAAAACGTTCTAAATAGAGCAATTTTAAACACATTTTAAAGTTTCCATTTTGTAAGACAATTGAAATAAAATTAAATAAGTTACCTATTGTTGTAAAAATACTGATTTGAGAAACAGCCACAGAATGAACAGCCTAAAGACAGGCCTAAAAACAAGCACCCCCCCCCCCCCCCCCATTCTTTTCAATTTCACTGCACAAATATTTAGTTTTTGCTGCATATTTTATGGAACAATTAAGTATGTCATTGCAAAGTACAGTTGGTGTCGGACAAAGTAAGACCACATATGGGTCTGTAGGGGAAAAAATTCAAGCACTGTGGCCTTTTAAAGATGAAGGGGAAAAAACATAGGGCAAAAACAAAATTTGGCTTGGTCCTTAAAGAGTTAGGGCTGTATTTACACACTGTAAAAATGACAAATAATAGCCATTGTTATAAAATAACAACTGTTATTTGCATAACATAACAGTCCAAGAAAAAAAGTCCATAATTTTGCTGCTGTGTGAACATAACCTAATGATGTTATCTGTTGTTCTGTTCATTTTAAAACAATTTACTCAGATTTTGCTTTGTCTAAACCTTCATGATTTGACATCTGGAAGTAAATGAGAGGATTATCTTGAATTCACATATATTCTTTGAACCATGCCATCAAGTGAAACTTAACAAATCAACCTCAAACATTATGTTAATGTCTTTCAGACCATCTTATGCCCATTACTAAAATAGTATTCTCCCTCTGTTACTTGATGTCTATCAAAACAAGTCATGTCACAGCATATTTCCTTGAACTTTATGTCTTAAATCTTCCAACACCAGCTGAAGAAGATGTTCGACACAACAAGCTGTTCATGGCAACTGGGATTTGATAGTGAATAACCCACAGCAACATTGTTTACCTGTTGATTGCCTGAGACAGATGGCAAGAATGTATTTAAAAACTGGAGGAGTCTTTGCATTCTTATGATATTAAGAATTCTCTGCCTTGTGTTTATGTTATATTTTCTTGTAATTATTGAAAGTTCTCTATCGTTGTAATTGCACATAGAAATCGACTTCTTATTTATATTTTTTTTAATGTTTCAATGGAAAAGAGCTGTCACAATGGCTGTAGTCGTGATGAAATGTCACAATGTTGTGCTTGTCGTTTACAGAATACCTCAGACAAAACATAATTGGCCAGAGACAACTTGGCAATTATTTAAGAAACAAGGGGGTGATAGTAAGTGGAAATGGAATGTTCATTAGATTTTACATTTCTGCAGCCAATGATAGGTCTTATGAGCATAGGTAATAGGTTACTTGTAATATCTTCATCTTAATATCTTAAAACATTCATGCAAAGGGTGAGGGAACCTGTGAGTTATTAGAGGATAGGTATCCCCACAGTCCTATATGTCAGAATTAAGAAACAGTCATATGGGAGGACTTGCTATAATTGTGGATTGCTAAAATACGTCTTATAGCATCTATTAAGGATCAACATAACCAAAAACATTTATACACACCAACATAAGGTTTAACATTAGTTTACACCATGCATACAGTCAGTATGGTGCACCTGTTAAGCTCTACCTACTGCTATACAGGGACCCCCTGGTTCAGGCAACACTAAATGCCAGAAGGGACATGCCCTACACTTGGAGGAGCCCAGATAGAGATATGCTTAGGTTATAGATAAATATCTGAGGGTTATGTAGATATGGCAGGAGGTAGCGGGAAAGAATACATAAATCTAATCGCAAATATGTATATGGCCTCATTTAGTGAGATACATTTAGGTAGTGTCCCATCCTCTGTCTTCTGACACGTTTGCAAAAATGAATGGTGGAAATCAGCTCACCTCCTCATGTGTCCATTGGGGTCCCAGCGTGTATAGGAGGGTGCACGGTTCCTGGCGGTGGCTGTCCGTCGGCAGATAAATAGTTCTAGAAGTGGTAAGGATGTGGCACTCCAAATGATAGATTAAAAATCAAAATTTTATTAAGTCATGTTTAAAAATCAGCTGAGCAACTCATGCTGTGTGGCCTGATGGACTGACGCGTTTCACGCATGCGCGCTTAGTCATAGTCTAATGGTCAGTGTGTGACCCGAGATTTAAAAACAAATGATGGCCAATAAGTTGTCTCCCAGTGCACATGTATGCAGGTGGGATAGGTGCGTGCAATCAGTAATGTGATTCTACTTGTGCACTGCTCGGTTAGCACTACGGCCAATTCACATTGCAAGAAATAAGTTCACTGAGCGTGACCATATGATATATGTGTATTAACAATCATGATGTAACGCAGAGGATAGATAGTGGAGTGTGATAACACATGATCCACATTGGAGCGTGTTTGGCGGCTAAGTTGTATGTTAATGCAATAGGATGCCAAGTTCTATCATATATGAAGTGACTAAGCCGCACAGTGTGAACACTGCTCCTAGAGTAAACTCTCTATAGGCAGGCCAGTGTGCATAGTACAAGCCCTGTTCCTGGTTTTAGATTCGCTGCAATGACGTGCATGAATAGTAACTCTCTGTATGCATGAAAGATGCAACCCTTTGTTATAAATAATAGACAAATAAGTAATGATATATATATATATCTGTGTATCTATGAATCTATATCTATATTAATGTGTATCTATGTATCTATATCTATATAAATGTATTCACATATTAACAAGGGTTACAAATTGCTACATGACATAATGTTGGGTTGACATGAGATTTAAGATGTATATGTGAATAATAGGATGTGTACATATCCACAAACACATGAATATGTGGGAGTGTAGAGATGTACATACAATGATTATGAAATGATACTTGGTAATATGGAACTGCTAAAAACAGTATGTATATCGTGAGTGATAAGTAATGGTATTACAATATGCCCATGTTACAAGAATAATATGAGAGTTAATTTATGTAATGATATTAAAGGTCATTCTTGTAGTTGAGTCCAAGGGGGATTCTTGTGTCTAATTTAAAGGTGTATTCAGCTTCCTTGTTGCGGAGTAGTTCTTGTCTGTTGCCTCCCCTCTGGGGTACAGCAATGTATTTGATCCCGTAGAAGGTAAAGTGTGAGATGTTCCTGTTCCCATTGTGACATGTTTCCCTTGTTCAATTGCAACCAGTTTCTCAGGGAGTAGAAATAATGGTAGTAAGTTGTAATGGCACCACACCTAAGGAGAGAGACATGTAGTATTCTCAATTAAGTGCAATTTAAAGTAGTGAAGAGATACATTAATGTGGTGTGTGGGTATACCCAAAACAGCTAGAATGGATGCAGCTAGTGATGTCTAGCCACAGTAACAGTTTTTGACTCAGCAATCTGTAAGGTAGGCAGGCATGAGCAAAGCTGTCTCCAATGTCAGGAGTGCAGAGTAATGTAATAGTGAGAAAGTGACTTCCCTGTTGTGCACGGAGTGCTGTGTAATGGGGATGCACATTCAAATCTTTTAGCGCATCCCTAAGTGGGCAGGGAAGAGTGATGTGGTCTATCCTCTGTTTGAGGGGCCAGTCTGCCTGGCTATAGCACAGCTGCCCTCGAGAAATGTGAGTGAAGAAGAAAAAGGTTGCATATATTAGCACAAATGGTAGTAGGACAAGATGAATATAATAAATGTAGTGAACTGCCTGGATGCTTTAGGATTATTGATATGTAGATGATGTTATGAGAATGTATGATTGTATTAGAGTGTAGTCTAAGCCATGAGGTATATGTGGATCGCCTGGAAACTGCAGATGGCAGGAATGATGTATTATTAGGCATGGTTTGTACCGGAGGAGCAGCCTCTAATGTAATACTAATGTAATATTCTGGAGGGAATATTATTTACACCTTTCATACTTACCTGCTTAGAGGGCTACCAAGGGACGTGAGACTAAATAACCACACCAAGGGTAACTCCACTCACGACTAGTTATGCTTTCTTTATCTTATCTACACCATCGAGTGTTTATCTTATTGCATCTGTGACCAACCAGCCAGAACAGCGGAGTTGGGCAGTCATCCTAACCGGCAGAGGTATACCCACACACCACATTTATGTATTTTTTCACTACCTTACACTGCACTTCACTAAGACAACTACAAGTCTCTTTCCTTAGGTGCGGTCCCACTACAACATAGATACTACCATTCTTACTCTCTGAGGAACTTGTCACAATAGAACAAGGGAAACCTGTTAAAAGATGAAAGATAGGACACTACCTAAATTTACCTCGTTGAATGAGGCCATATAAATATCTGGGAATAGATTTATCTTTTCTTTCCCGCTACCTCCTGCCACATCTACATATGCCTCAGACATTTATCTCTTACTGGACTAAGTTACGCTCCTATAAGGGTATGACAAGTCCCTCCTGGTGTTTGGGGATGCCCTGTATAGCAGTAGGTAGGGACCAACAGGGGCAGGGGCTGGCTGGCAAATTTTAGCCCGGGGGGCAAGCACACAGCACTGGCCCATAAGTAGCAGGCTGGCGGCCCATCCTTTAAGGACCACTCTGGCCCTTACCTATAACATCTTCGTCATTTGTGACCAAATATCCTACTGTGCCCTGTGAAGGGATCAGAAGTCACTTTCCTGTATAAGTCTATGGGGCGGCTCAGCGATGACACGGAACGTACCCATAGACAGATGCTAGGAATGCTGGGTGACCTCTATCGTACTGAGTATATGATGCTGGAAAGCTGGTTGACCTTCATCAAACTGAGTATAAGATTCTGGAAAGCTGGGTGACCTCCATCCTACTGACTATAAGATGCTGGGAAAGCTGGGTGGCCTCCATCATACTGAGTATAGGATGGTAAGAAAGCTGGGTGACCTCCATCCAACTGACTATAAGATGCTGGGAAAGCTGGGTGACCTCCATCATACTGAGTATAAGATGGTGGAAAAGCTGGGTGACCTCCATTATACTGACTACAAATACAAGATGCTGGGAAAGCTAGGGTTTCTGTATTTTTTTTTACAATAGTTTATATCACTTCTGTGGTCCTGTGGGTATAGGCATTCCTCTTTTTAGAACACCCCCCTCGTGTGTGCACCCCCCATTAGTAAAATAATAATTAAACAAACAACAAACACACATACTTATATGTATCCTCTATGTACTCCTGTATATATGTATCCTCTATGTACTCCTGTATATGTCTCCTCCTGTATATATGTCCCCTCTATTACTGCTGTGTATGTCTACTCCTGTATATATGTATCCTCTATGTACTGCTGTGTATGTCTCCTCCTGTATATATGTATCCTCTATGTACTGCTGTATATATGTATCCTCTATGTACTGCTGTGTAGGTCTCCTCCTGTGTGTGCGTGTGTATTATATATATATATATATATATAATATATATATATATATATATATATTCACGAGGGAATATGCAATGCAGGAAAATTTGGATCAGTGTAAATAAACATATATATGTATATGTATATATATATATATATATATATATATATATATATATAATATACACACACAGGAGGAGACCTACACAGCAGTACATAGAGGATGCATATATACAGGAGTACATAGAGGAGACATATATACAGCAGTACATAGAGGAGACATATATACAGCAGTACAGAGGAGACATATATACAGAAGTATATAGATGATACATATATACAGGAGTACATAGAGGATACATCATATATCCTCTATGTACTCCTGTATATATGCATCATCTATATACTTCTGTATATATGTCTCCTCTATGTACTACTGTATATACTGTATGTATCATCTATATACTTCTGTATATATGTCTTCTCTATGTACTCCTGTATATATGCATACCCCCCAACTTTTGCTGGGGGGATAGAGGGGACATAGCCACGCCCAGAACTGCGCTCTATGACCCCTATAGCCACATCATCTATTACCATTATATAAGTAACAAATATTATCACCACTCCTTTCACCACATAGTTACTTATACCACCATACCACTGGTGCCTCCATCTAGGTAGGGTGTAGTAGTGGAGGTATAGTGAATAAGGGGTGTAGGCGTACAGGTTAAAGGATGAGGGGTGAGGTAGTACAGGGTATTAGATATCGGGGGGGTATTAGTAATACAGATGAGGGGCATTACGTTAGTAGTAAGTAGTACAGAAAGATGAGGGTTATGGTAGTATAGTAAGTATAACTGAGGGGTTGTATTAGTAGTAACCAGATGAGGGGGATTAGTAGTACAGGTACAGATGTGGGCTGTAGTAGTAAGGGTAAAGCTGAGGGGGTGTAGTAGTAATACGGGTATAGCTGAGGGTCCACTGGGGGAAACTGGGGCAGCTGGGGTGACTGGGAGAGCGGGGGTGTACGGGGCAAACTGGGGCGAGATGGGGGTGACTGGGAGAAGATGGGGGTGTATGGGGCAAACTGGGGGAGCTGGGGCGGGTGACTGGGAGAGCTTGGGGTGTATGTATGGGGCAAACTGGGGGAGCTGAGGGTGACTGGGAGAGCTTGGGGTGTATGGGGAAAACTGGGGGAGCTGAGGGTGACCGGGAGAGCTTGGGGTGTATGGGGCAAACTGGGG
>NW_027209541.1:0-19281 GCF_027789765.1 Dendropsophus ebraccatus | reverse complement strand
CATTAAGCGGTCATTACTGATTGGCTTAAAATTCTGCTATTGTAGAACCACTGTAGCACCTACACTTCATGTGCACCCTCGCTGAGCATGCATTTCCAATTTTAAATTTTTTTAGAAACAAACATGTTGACATCAAACTGCCTGATCTTATGTACCCCAACATCTTCTGTTATGAGAGTGTTGGGGCCCCTATTCACACTAGGTGGTCACCATTGTGGGTTCAACTGGCAAAAATCTTATGTGTATGGCCAGCTTAAATCTGAACCCTTTTCCCCCCTCTTTCAGGGAAAGTTTGGGGGGCCTACCATATGATTTTTGACCAACTTTTAGGTCTTCTGGTCCCGCTGTGTTGTTCTTCTTTTCTTACCTTTCATGTCGG
Organism: Dendropsophus ebraccatus; assembly: GCF_027789765.1. NCBI lineage: Eukaryota > Metazoa > Chordata > Amphibia > Anura > Hylidae > Dendropsophus > Dendropsophus ebraccatus. Next base: position 18,902 of record NW_027209541.1, on the reverse strand, counting down.
CATGTGCTACCCATAGAGCCTAGTGATTGGCCTAGTGGGCATGAAACCACTGAAGGTGACCACAGTGGCGACCAGAAGAAACATTACACTGTTCTATTTATCAGAAATCCAAAACCTGGACCTGGGGTCCTCCAGAGTAAGACAGAGACACTCTTTGTACTGCTGGTGGATAGATGGTGTCCTGAATGGGGACCCCTCTTAAACAACTTATACTTCCGCAGTAAGGTATATTATATTTGGGTTTTCTAAACTATATAATGCCTTAAGCCTATGTAAGTAAGTGGTTCTAGAAGTTCTTTATTTTTGGTTTATCTGCTCCATGTTGACCAAGGGCTTGTTCTAGGATCTGTTGTGTGAGTTATTGAAAATTGTACAATAAGGATGCCAGGACTACACACCAGTTCACCACTAAAACCAATATGTATAAACTAGGTGTGCCCTGAGGGCCCAAGCATGTATTCCCACAAAATGTATGTATTACAAGCGGCCAAAGAAATGGCTTATTAGCTTTTTCCCCTCTTCTGGGAGGTTCTGTGCCTGTTGCCCCTCCCTATGATGTGAATGCCTGAATAGGTCATATTTACTAGTTTAAACCGACATATAGCTATAATACTGTAGCCTATGGGATTAATCAAAAACATTATTCAAAAGTATGTTGGAGATGTCATGAATCAATTGGTACACTTAACGTTAGAGTCTCTGTCTACGTCAGTTAGCAGTGATGGTTCACTATTTGTTGGCCACACAAACTGCCTTAGCTAGATTTGCAAAAGAAGGGGTCTGTGGAACCTCAGTTGCGAGTCTCAAAATACGGGAATATACATATTTGCATATTTAAATTTATAGGGGGCAATGCATCAATGAAGACTCTTAAATGAGTACTTCATTGGATTTTTTTCACTGATCTCCTTGAGCTCAGTGATTGCTGTGTTTTGTTGGTCTACTTTTCATTAGCCAGTATCCTGCTCCACACTGATGAATGGCAAATACCCCAAACAGCTGTCTGTGGATGGATGCCTGGCTTTGGTAACCCTTGTCATGTCACAATACTCGCAACAAAGTTAGGCTTTGAAACAAAAGGGGCCATCCTGGTATTTCGCTATTTATGTTCCAATACTCACAACTTAGTGAGACTTAAGGAGCTACGTATCAAGGTGGTTTGGTGATCTTCCCACTGGGAGGCACCCCCTTGGTAACAGGTTTTCTTCCCTGGAGAGATATCTGGCTCTTCCTGCGTTTTGAGACTCATAACTGAAGCTCTACGGACCCCTCCCTTTGTATATTTAAATTTATAGGGGGCAATGTATCAATGGAGACCCTTGAGTGAGGATTTTTTTTTCCACTGAGCTCAGTGATTGCAGTGTTTTGATTGTGGAAGAGAAGCTCCTTACCTACTACGTCAGCAATCAATGCTATGGTGTCTCATAATTACCAAATGGAAAAACTAATGGTCCAGCGATTAGCTAATTATGATTTCTTTTTGCATAAGTGGTAGCTATGGGTTACATATTGTGATCTGCCTTCCATGTCCTTGTCTACCTAGATTTAGTTTTGCTTGCCTGTGGGTTGAGCATGTTAGTTGCTTTGCTATTTTATCTAGAGTACGTATGAGCCTTTCTGTACTGGTTATTGTACATGTTGTTTGTATTCTCGTAGGTTTCCCACGCTAACTTGTTCTATTTCTGTCAAATATTTATAAAAACTGAAACAAAGTGTTATTAAAAATATAGGTAGGACAAGAGACAGATAGCACGCACTGAATACAATTAGTCCCCTGTAACGGAAAGAATACTGAAGACCGGACAGTTCTCAAAGAAGACAGCTGGGGTGCACAGTATACAATGAATAGTGGAGGAAAGTCCAGCACTCACCAGGAGACGTCTTTGAAGCTTTATTATTCAGAATACATAGTAGGGAGGGGAATGGTGGATCAGTGTAGGTGCAGGCGCATCACCTGGAATAGCTATTTCGGGACTCCTTCCTTCATCTAGCCAGGGCGATACGTCACACCCTGGGAGGTGTTTTATACACAAAGTGAACAGTGATCATTGCAAAATAAAATGTAACAGCCAAAATAGATACATGTCCAGCGTCTGAGGTATCTAACTTCAAAATCCAACTCAATTCTCTCCACGACGGGAAAAAAAAAGACATAAAAATTCAAACATACTCTTTTTCTCATTTACCATATAGAAAAAAAACCCAATGCAAAATAAACATAAGTGGTATCATAGCATCTAGAAATACCCATTAAAATATAATGATCCCACATGGTGAACACTAATGGAGAAAAAAAAACACCCAGTGCCAGAACTCTATGGTATTAGTATAAACTAGATCTATAACCCTGCAAAAAAACGCGCCCTGGAAAAATAAAAAAAAAAGTTCAAGGGATCATAGTATAGTGATGCAAAGCAATATTTTAAAACATTAACACGTATCAACTCTTAACCTCGTAATGACATATAATGTAAATGTAGGCCAATATGCTGTGAAATGGCTACGGGGGGGGGGGGGGGGGGGCGGACTTAATCCCACTCTGCACCATGCTGCTCCCGGATGGATCAATGCAGTACATATGTTCTGCATTTATCCCTATAAACAATCAAGGTATTTCTCATAGGAGTTCCCTAGGCTACAAATTAGTGTAAAAATGGGGGTTTATTTATTAAGTAATCCCATTTCATAATAAAAGTTTAAATCACCCCCTTTTCTTATTTTAAGAATAAAAAAATATAAAAAACTTTTTTTAGTATCACTGCATACAGAAATGCCCAATCTGTTAAAAAGAACCAATCAGCATATCAGACTGTGCTGATGTGGTTCCAGGCAGCACAGTATAGATCTACTGCGCAGCTCCCTGAGGTTACCAGCCATGGCTCAGCTTTACATGGGAAAAAAAGATGTTTTATTACACCGCTCGAGGCCGGGAGAGAGGCGACAACCAGTCATCTGGGTGGGAAGCCGGTCGTATCTAGTCACAACTAGAGACCTGTTAGTGGCCGCCCCTTTCCTGGCCTCGTAAAGCTACAGCCGTGGCTGGTAGCCTCGAGGAGATACACAGTAGATCTATACTGTGCTGCTGGGAACCATATCAGCACAATCTTGCTGATTGGTTCCCTTAATGTTATCACATTCCTCATCTCGCATGGTAAATGTTGTAGATGCAAAAAAGACAAAGTGGAAAATTGCAGATTTTTGGTCACATCCAGAATAAAAAGTGATCACAAAGTCGCATATACACAAGTGAGAGACTGGTAAAAAGTAGAGATCATGGCGCAAAAACATTACACCTCAAATAGCCCCATAGACTAAAAAAAAAGCTTTATAAGGATCAGAAAAGAGCATTTTAGTTTTTTAAAATAAGTTTAAATTTTTTTAAAGCAGTAAAATAGAATAAAAGTTTAATAGGTTGCTTATCGTTATAATCGATATGACTTGAGAAACATAGATAACGTGCCAGTTTTACTATAGGGTGAGCCCTGTAAAGGGGAAACGTCCAGAAATTTTTTTAAAAAATTGCCTTTTTTTAATTTCACAACACAAAATCTTTTGTCGGTTTTGCAGAATATTTTACGGACAAATTGTGTCATTGCACAGTACAAATTGGTGTCGCAAAAAATAGGGGCTCATGTGGGTGTGTAGGTGAAAAATGCAAGCGCTACGGCCTTTTAAACACGAGGAGATAAAAACAAAATTGCATAATCAAAAATTGCCTGTGTCATGAAAGGGTTAAAAAAAATAAGTAACAACTTCTAACATCACAATTTACAGATCCCTCTTAAAGCGACTATGTACCCACAATCTGACCCCCCAAACCACTTGTACCTTCGGATAGCTGCTTTTAATCAAAGATCTGTCCTAGGGTCCGTGCCAGCAGCCCCGTCCTTTGTGCCGTGGACGGGGCTGCTTGCACTTGTGATGGGGATAGTTTAGGGGTCTTTAGGTGGTGGGGGTGTTCACTGGGGGGCTGCTGGCACGGGGGCAGCTGCACCACAAGTGCCAGCAGCCCCATCCTATGTGCCGTGGATGGGGCTGCTGGCACTTGTGATATAGTTATTCTTACTATGTAATTTCTCCATACACTGCGCCCCCTGATGGACGCTTCATAGGAATTACACCCAGCCCTGCTCTGATTCGTGACGTCACCGTTTTTTTAGGAAAATGGAAGTCTGCCTGATCTACTAAATTGAGGAAAATAGCACTTTATGTACATTTGCCATAATTAGTTTTTATTAGAAATTTGTCTAACTTTCCTAATGTGATAACATATTAAAAAATAAATGTTCCCTGAACTTCTCCTTTAATGTTGCTGGTTTCTATGAGTGGTGAGTAAAGCTGTGAATTAGGGTTGTATTAGACGGCCTGATGCCTTCTGTAAGCGAGTGCTGATCTGCTAGATGGTTGCTTGTTTACCAAGCCTATTACACAGATCAATAATAGTTTAGCAGAGGATGTACAGACTTTGTTAGCATGTGCCCTTAAACTGTATACATGAGAGGTGGAAATCCACCATACATTCTCGTATAACACTACCAGCTCTAATCACTTTACCGAACACTTTACTGATCACTTTACCGAACACTGATTTAACACTGTTTATGTTAACACTAAACAAACATGAACTAACAATTCTATATACAAGCAAGTTATATATAGACTGGCAAGTGACTGTAAACTGTGCAATACCTACACCACCTAGTGATGTGATGTATATTACAGTTATATGAAGTAACTACTATGATACAACACATACAATGTCTACAGCAATTATTTCAAGGTTTTATCCTCTTGATGGAAGGATACATGTTGCAGACAGTTTAACTATACAGAAAGTTTGGCTACTATTTTAACATTCTAACATTTATAACAAACAGAATATAACATCAGCAGCCTGCAAGGGCCCTGTACAGCTGCAATATCTAGATGTCTATCTCTAGACACTAGATACAGTGTATTTTTTTACATTTCCATTTTGTTCCTTCTTTTATTTATAATTTTTCCTTTTTTTGTCTTCAGTCGTTCTATATATTGTTTTACATTTGTACAACATTTTATCTGTATTATATATTATACTCAACCTATATAACACTTAACCTCACTTACAAAAGACCCTGTGAGAGCTTGCTGCCCTCTGTTCCGCCCCGGTTGATTGGCTGAGCGGCCAGTCAGTTCAAAGATGGGCTCTGAAGCTATAGCGATGGCTCCGGTAAGTGAGCAGAGGGCAGAAGAACATTGGTCAGATTAGTCTTCCTGCAGGTGTTTTTCTCTCGTCCAGAGTCCTGTAACCTGATCTGTGCCGTTATCTCGGTACAGAACAATTATAATGTTCTCACAATGTACATGTAATACTTTACACATACACACACGAGTCGTATCGCAGGTTCTAAAGTTCAGCTTCTATTGTTTATTTTTCTTTGCTTTCTTGCCAAGTCTATTCGTAATTATTTGTATATAAGATTAGCTCACCGGGCCCCTTACTTGCTTTTTATGGATCCTGTTACAGTTTTTGTACAGACTCCAGCTATACAGTAATGTAATGTTATATACCTCTATTGTGTCTGTTGACCTTTTTGCACCCGATATGCCAAAATAGTGCTCTTGCATTAGTGTACTTTGTGTCAAATGCTGCAGCCTTACGTTGAAGGTGAAGGACGGGAGATCCCTTAGTAGATAACTATACTAACACGACCATCCAACTAACACGACCATCCAACAGAATGGCAGTGGCCTGGTAATAACATATCATTTTTTTAAATTCTACAGTAATTGGAGGTGATTATTTATACAATGTATTGTGGGCCGGAAAGGGAAAAAACATCAGTCCCGAGTTCCATTGTTTCCATAACTCCTCGGTCCATTATTTCCATAATTGCGGGGTCCATGTTTCCATAACTCCTGAGTTCCATTGTTTTCATAACTCCCAAGTTCCATTGGTTCCATAACTCCTGGGTCCATTGTTTCTATAACTTCTGAGTTCCACTGTTTCCATAACTCCTGGGTCCATTGTTTCCATAACTCCTGAGTTCCATTGTTTCCATAACTCTTGGGTTTATTGTTTCCTTAACTCCTGAGTTGCATTGTTTCCATAACTTTTGAGTTCCATTGTTTCCATAAATCCTGAGTTTCATTGTTTCCATAACTCTCGAGTTACATTGTTTCCATAACTCCCAGGCCCATTGTTTCCATAACTCCTGAGTTCCATTGTTTCCATAACTCTTGAGTTCCATTGTTTCCATAAGTCTTAAATTCCATTGTTTCTATAACTCTCAAGTTCCATTGTTTCCATAACTCTCAAGTTCCATTGTTTCCATAACTCCCAGGTCCATTGTTTCCATAACTCCTGAGTTCCAATGTTTCCATAACTCCCAGGTCCATTGTTTCCATAACTCCCAGGTCCATTGTTTCCATAACTCCCGGGTCCATTGTTTCCATAGCTACTGAGTTAGAGAAATAGTAGCCATCACATGACATTGCCTGTCCTGTAATTGTGAAGCTTGTTTACGATTGCGCAGTGTATTGCATCTAAGCTATTGTTCTTTTATTTGCCCACATAGTAATTTGCTGTTTACACTGCAAGAACCTAATAAAATGTTCGTAACCAAAGAAAAATTAGTTCTTCATTGACTGAGTAGAGTCCCATTGTCATTAGTCAAACACAACTTGATACAGATCAGCGGGTGTTCTGGAGCGGCACAAGAGCAAATAGTAACAAATAATGGTGCCGTAATTACAACTTTACAGAAGGAAATCTCCTGGTAATGGCAGATGAGGAGGGGAGAGCCTGGCGGAGAATATAAGCGTGTACATTATTACAGGGATTCTTCACAGCTAATGTGTACTGGAAGTATAGAATTCCTACACTGCTTGTTATCTTATTAAAGGGATGTACAATAAATGACATGTATAAATCAGGTTCTTATTATAAACTTTTAGTGTTTTACATTTTTGGAATTTTTATGTGACTAGTAGTTTTAAGTGCTTCTTACTCGGTTCGAGCATTTTTTAATACTGGAGTGCTCGATTCGAGTAACAAACCCCATTGAAATCAATGGGACACTCACATTTAACCAAGTGCGCCCTGCTCTGCAAAGCCTGGATAACCTATTCAATTTTTTATTTTATTTTTTGTGCTTGAAGGGACATTCAAATGAAATATACAAAAATTAGAACATAAAATGCAATTGGTTTCTGCAATGTGAGTATGCTGGCAATCCCTTCAAGAGGTAAAATATACAAAAATAGGCACAACAACAAAAAAGCAATACGTTTCAATTACTTTGGGAAATATAACTGACGGAAGAAAAATCATTTGTTCATCAGCTGTTGAAGATATAGGCCCAACTTTTATATAGCACCATGAGATTCTTGGTGGAGCATCCAGTGTGATTGAGCAAATAGTAACTAGAGATACAGAAAAAAAATAGTTAAAAAAGTTGAGTTATCTCATTATCAGAGGGTGGGGTCAGCAAAGTCATATAATTAGAGGGTGTGATCAGCAGTGTCATCTCATTAACATAAGAGGGTGGGGTCAGCAGTCATCTCATTAGCATTAGAGGGCAGTGTCAACAGTCATCTCATCATATAATTAGAGGGTGTGATCAGCAGTGTCATCTTATTAACATAAGAGGGTGGGGTCAGCAGTCATCTCATTATCATTAGAGGGCGGGGTCAGCAGTCATCTCATTAGCATTAGAGGGCAGTGTCAACAGTCATCTCATCATCATTAGAGGGCGTGGTCAGCAGTCATCTCATCATTATAGGGAGGGGTCAGCGGAGTCATCTCATTATTAGAGGGTCGGGTCATTTCACTGTGCAGTATTGGTCCGACCCGAGTATTGTACCTGTTGATGGTGTCATGAATGCAGTCACTGCAGTAGAGTTAGGCCTGTGAATACTTTGAGTATTTTGATGGTTACAGCTGAATGGTTATTGTTATTACACACAGTTCAGCATAACAAACCCAGAAGGATTTTCCCTTTTCTTTCGGTCATTTCCTCGGCAGCACTAACCACAGTGCATCTGTCAGCCAGTTTTCCCTTCACAGCAGAATTTGCACTTGAAGGTACAATGAGCGACTGAGCGTCCTGCAAAGCGTTTGCATGCTTATCATTTGCATCAGAGCCCTACAGGGATATGTCAGGAAAATGAAGATCGGGGCAGAGTCTCCGCATCACAACACATCTCCCCACAGAGGTTTATTGCACAAGGTCGGCTTATCCTTCATACTTTAAAATTCCCCTCCCTCGCTATATGTTGTACTGCTCCATTTACCAACACAGTATAGCAAAAACCACCATCTGCTGCCATGCTTAATATATTCTCATATAGCACAATACATGCCATTAAATCCAAGGGACTCAATGTGGGTTCCCATAGAAGATGCCAAGAGCAGCATTTCAATGGAAGAAGCATCTGATGTCTTCAGGGCCTTCTTATATATTATAGCTGAATCACACATCTCATATCTCAGACCCCCAAAACAATGGTATGTACGTGTACCGCACCCAATTCTTTACAGCTACCATATTCATATACATAAATGTAGCAGAGTTGATAGCAACTCAGTAGATTTTCCATCCTATAACAACTTTAACCCATTAATAAAACAAAATCTATTCTAGTACCATCTCAAGGTAGAGTGTAACATGGTGGATGAATGATTATTTGGTCACTGTCCGTTTAAATGCTGCTTATGGGGCAGATCTAACTTAAAGGGAGGCATTATCGCTATAACGCTATTTTAATGTGTTTCAGCAGCACCGAGCACTCTTCCCAGACGTGCTTTTTGACTTTCCTCTCTGCAATGTATATTCCCCAAACTTACTTTATATTCTTAGCGCGCTGTATGCAAATCCCCCGTAAGTAGTCATCTGGGCGGTAAGCTGTCGGCATCTAGTCACAGTCCCCTGGGCGCAGTAAAGCAATCCCGATCTGTGCTGTACTGCGCAGGTGCAGAATAGCCTTTAACTCATTGCTGGATCTTAGGCGATGAGTTAGAGGCTATCCTGCATCGGCACAGTACAGTGCGGATCGGAACCGCTGTACTGCGCATGTGCTGCGTAGTAAGAACGTGGGCGCTGACATGATGCACAGCGTGCCTCTAAAAATTCTTGGCACTGTATGCCAATCCTCCGCAAGTAGTCATCTGGGCGGTGAGCCTCCTGCATCTAGTCACGGTCCTCTGGGCGCAGTAAAGCAGTCCCGATCTGTGCTGTACTGCGCAGGTGAAGAATAGCCTTGAACTCATTGCTGGATCTTCAGCAATGAGTTACAGGCTGGGCAGTTCGGAACCGCTGTACTGCACATGTGCGGCGTAGTAAGAACGTGGGCGCGCTGATGTAATGCATAGCACTCCCCTGAATGACGTCAGAGTAATTATTGAGTTTGAATCACGCCCAGAGGGGCGTGATTGGGCAGAGGAACGCCCAGGGGACCGAGACTAGATGCTGACGGCTCACCGCCCAGATGACTACTTGTGGGGGATTTGCATACAGCGCGCCAAGAATTAAAAATAAGTTTGGGGAATATACGTTACAGGGAAGAAAGTCAAAAAGCACATCTGGGAGTATGTTGGGCGCTGCTGCAGCACATTTTAATAGCGTTATAGCGGTATTTTAGGCTATTGGTTCCCTTAAAAGGTGCTTAATTTAAAGGGGACTTAAATTCAATTAGCTTATATGCTGCTTATTGGAATGTTCACAGATTGGCTTCACTGTTGTATGCATATACTTTGTTACTTGTGAACTGTAGTCTGTCACACGATATCCAGAGGGATGTATGCAGGAGAGACAATGTGGCAGATGCCAGCACTGACTTTGCCCGCAGGCCTCAGAAGAGATCAGTGTTCAGCATTTATCTAACCTTTAACAGTCACTTTACTCTCTCTTGGAGCAGAAGTCTGAAGACTTAATTTTCATCCTTAAAACATGTTCCAGCATTAGAAAGTGACTTGCTTATAGAAGCTGATACTGGAACAGGTTTAGAAGCACTGAAGAGGCAAAAACTTCTCTTTACTTTGGCCTAGCCACCTCACAGGTACTTTAAGCTAGAGTTGGACAAAACTGGGTTCAGAGGCCTTAAAGATATAAAAGCTTCTCCTTGTGTGGATTGACCTTCTCTCACAAGATTTGGACTTCATGACTAGAAGTCATCCAGTGTCGTCAGGTTGTTTGTATATCACATTGTCAAACAATGTAAATGTACAGGGTCAATGGACCTCAAGGTCCTGAAGACTTTGGTTGGTTTCCTTGATGTGGCACACAACTCTTCTAAATGACTTCATAATAGGGCATGCAAAATAATGGACAGATTACAAAGACCATGAACATCATGGCGACAGGTCCACTAGCAGAGAGATGCAAGAATGGCTCCTGCTCTGGTAAAGTAGGTCAGGATGTGAATTACATAGTTGCCAAGATGAAATTTGTCTTTAATTAATGCGTTATGAAGAGAAACCCAGTAATATTCCCATAACACATACAGCAGTCATGTTAAACTCTGGCCCGCGAGCCTAATCTGGCCCGCGGTGCCATTACTTTTGGCCCGCCAGGCAATTCAGAGTTTGAATTACATTTGGCCCACCATGGCTACTATAAACGAGACTATGGCGGAGGGCTGACTAATATATGAGACTATGGGGAGGGCTGGCAACTATATGAGACTACTTGGGAGGGCTGGCTACTATATGAGAGACTATAGGGGAGGGCTGGCTACTATATGAGACTACTGGGGAGGGTTGGCCACTATATAAGAGACTATGGGGCAGGGCTGGCTACTATATGAGACTATGGGGGTGGGTTGGCTAGTATATGAAACCATGGGGTTGGGCTGGCTACTATATGGGACTATAGGGGAGAGCTGGCTATTATAGGAGACTATTAGGGAGAGCTGGCTATTGTAGGAGACTATTGGGGAGGGCTGGCTACTATAGGGGACTATTTTAGAGGGCTGGCTACTATATAGGACACTTGGGGGGCTGGCTACTATTTGGGCACTACTGGGAGCTGGGAGGGCTGGTTACTATCTCAGGCAATTTTGGTTGTGTTGGCTACTACAAAGGGCACTATTGGGGGGGGGGGGGGTTGGCTATTAAATGGGTTGGGGTTTAATCATATCATAGCAATTTATAATGTCATTCATCATAGTGCACAGTGCTGGGAGACGCACACCACTGACAGCGCCAGGACCGCCACGTTCGCGCTTCAATAATTATTAAGGTTGGCCCGCAACTTTGTCCAATTTTTTTAATTTTGGCCCATTGTGTATTTGAGTTTGACACCCCTGACATACAGTATCTGGAAACTTTCTTAACTCATTAACGTCCAGATTAACCCCTTCCCCCAATATGACGTCCAGGGACGTCATGAAAAGCAGTGGCAGAATGCATCATGACGTCCCTGGACGTCATGCTTTCCCTGCCTCCCCCCTCTGTCCCTGGGTGAGATCGGGCAGCAGGAGGAGGCTGTGTCACACAGCCTCCTCCTGCTGCCACTGCCCGGAGGGGAGCCGCGCTCCCCCCCGGGCAGTTAACCCCATAAACGCCGCGGTCAATGCGACCGCAGCGTCTATGGGGAGATTCAGTGTCCCCCGCCGATCGGGCGGCGGGGGGAGGCTGCAGAACGCTGCCTCCCCCCACCGCCACTAACAGTGTGTCCCCCGGCCCCCTCCCCTCGCCCTCCGATACCGGCGGATCGCCGCTACTACCTCTTTAGCGGCGATCCGCCGGTACCGGGCATTACCGGCGCCGCCGATAGCTTTCATCTCCCCCCACCGTGGATTCACGGTGGGGGGAGATGAAAAATGTCCCCTCAGACCCCAGATCAGCCCCCCGATCACCCTACCCGGGCGGCCATCAGATCCAAGATGGCCGCCCCCATCCCTGCGAACAAACGATGTTTGTTCGCAGGGATGGAAATGAATAAGTGATCAAAGCCCCATGCTCTCCGCCACCGGAGTGATCAGGGACCCCCCCGTGTGGTCCCGGAGCAGGCGATCGGCGGTATATACTATATACCGCCGATCGCCTGTTCCCAGTGCTGCCGGCACTTTTTATCCCCTGTCACCATAAATCATTGGTGACAGGGGATAAAAAGTGTCACCGTGCCCCCCCCAAGTCGCCCCCCACCCCCCCAGTCACCCCCGTCCCCCAGTCACCCCCCCTTCCCCACATACGTTACCTGATCCACGGAGCTCCGTCCTCCTCGACGTCCAGGCTGATTCTGAAGTGCGCATGCGCTCCAGAAGCAGTTAGCTCTGAAAATTTAAAGTGACAGAGACCAATTTGGTCTCTGTCACTGAACTATGATTACTGTGATAGAAAATATCACAGTAATCATAGTAATACAGTGAAAATTAATGTATAAAGTACAAAAAGTGACAAACATACAAAAAAATAAAAACATTTTACTATTTTATTATAGTAATAATTGCAGTTTACTCCCAGATTACCCCTAGCCCCCCCAAATTACCCGTAACCACCGCAGGTTGCCCATATCCGCCCCAGATTGCCCGTATCCACCCCAGATTGCCCGTAATCACCGCACGTTGCCTATAACCACCGCACGTTGCCCATAACCACCGCACATTGCCCATAACCACCGCACGTTGCCCATAACCACCGCACGTTGCCACTAACCACCGCACGTTGCCACTAACCACCGCACGTTGCCACTAACCACCGCACGTTGCCCATAACCACCGCACGTTGCCCATAACCACCGCAAGTTGCCACTAACCACCGCACGTTGCCACTAACCACCGCACGTTGCCACTAACCACCGCACGTTGCCACTAACCACCGCACGTTGCCACTAACCACCGCACGTTGCCCATAACCACCGCACGTTGCCCATAACCACCGCACGTTGCCACTAACCACCGCACGTTGCCACTAACCACCGCACGTTGCCCATAACCACCGCACGTTGCCCATAACCACCGCACGTTGCCACTAACCACCGCACGTTGCCACTAACCACCGCACGTTGCCACTAACCACCGCACGTTGCCACTAACCACCGCACGTTGCCTATAACCACCGGACATTGCCTATAACCACGGCATGTTGCCTATAACCACCGCATGTTGCCCGTAACCACCGCACGTTGCCCATAACCACCGCACGTTGCCTGTAACCACCCCAAATTGCCAGTGAGCCCCTCCAGATGGTCCGTAATCAGCCCCGATTGCCCGTAACCCCGCATATTGCACGTAACCACCGCACGTTGCCTCTAACCACTGCACGTTGCCTCTAACTCACACACGTTGCCAGTGACCCCCTCCAGATTGCCGTAACCACCCAAAATTACATGTACCCACCCCTGATTACCTATAAGCACTTCCGTTTATCCGTAACCACCCCAGATTGTCTGTAACCACCCCATGTTGCCCGTAACCACCGCAGATTGTCTGTAACCCCCCCAGGTTGCCCCTAATCACATGTAATTCCCCCCAGATTGCCTCTGACCACCGCACGTTGCCTCTGACCACCGCACGTTGCCTCTGACTACCGCACGTTGCCCCCGACCACCGCACGTTGCCCCCGACCACCACACGTTGCCCCCGACCACCGCACGTTGCCCCCGACCACCGCACGTTGCCTCCGACCACCGCACGTTGCCTCCGACCACCGCACGTTGCCCCCGACCACCGCACGTTGCCCCCGACCACCGCACGTTGCCCCCGACCACCACACGTTGCCCCAGACCACCGCACGCTGCCCCCGAACACCGCACGTTACAGGTTCCCATCCCAGATTACCTATAAGCACTTCAGTTTATCCGTAACCACCCCACGTTGCCCGTTACCACCCCTCGTTGCCCGTAACCACCCCTGGTTGCCCGTAACCACCCCTGGTTGCCCGTAACCACCCCACATTACCTGTAATCTCATTTTTTTTTTGTATTTTAGTAACTGCGCTATTCTACTAACCATTACTAGCTGCGGTTTTGCTCCAGCAAATTGGCGCTCCCTTCCTTCTGAGCCCCGCTGTGTGCCCATACAGTGGTTTATGCCCACATATGGGGTACCGTTGTACTCAGGAGAACCTGCGTTACAGATTTTGGGGTACATTTTTTCTCCCATTCCTCGTGAAATTGAGAAATTTTAAACTAAACGAACATATAATGGAAAAATTCGAGTTTTTCATTTTTACTGTCTTATTTTGAATACTTTCCTCTAATACCTGTGGGGTCAAACCGCTCACTGCACCCCAAGATGAATTCTTTGAACGGTGTACTTTCCTAAATGGGGTGACTTTTGGGGGGGTTCTCTTCTGCTGACACTACAGGGGCTCTGCAAACGCACCTGGCGCTCAGAAACTTCTTCGGAAAAATCTGCACTGAAAATGCTAATTGGCGCTCCTTCCCTTCTGAGCCCGGCTGGGTGCCCATACAGTGGTTTATGCCCACATATGGGATACCGTTCTACTCAGGGGAACCTGCGTTACAGATTTGGGCATGCAGCTTCTCTCCTGTTCCTCGTGAAATTGAGAAATTTCAAACTAAACAAACATATTATTGGAAAAATTCAAGTTTTTCAATTTTACTGTCTTATTTTGAATACTTTCCTCTAATACCTGTGGGGTCAAAATGGTCAACACACCCCAAGATGAATTCTTTGAGGGGTGCACTTTCCAAAATGGGGTGACTTATGGGGGGGTTCTCTTCTGCGGACACTACAGGGACACTGCAAACGCACCTGGGGCTCAGAAACTTCTTCAGCAAAATCTGAACTGAAAATGCTAATTGGCGCTCCCTTCCTTCTGAGCCCTCCTGTGTGCCCATACAGTGGTTTATGCCCCCATATGGGGTACCGTTGTACTCAGGAGAACCTGCGTTACAAATTTTGGGGTGCGGATTCTCTCATGTTCCTTGTGAAATTGAGAAATTTTAAACTAAACGAACATATTATTGGAAAAATTCGAGTTTTTCATTTTTACTGTCTAATTTTAAATACTTTCCTCTAATACCTGTGGGGTCAAAATGGTCACCACACCCCAAGATGAATTCTTTGAGGGGTGTACTTTCCAAAATGGGGTGACTTTTGGGGGGGTCCTCTTCTACGGACACTACAGGGGCTCTGCAAACGCACCTGGCGCTCAGAAACTTCTTCAGCAAAATCTGAACTGAAAATGCTAATTGGCGCTCCTTCCCTTCTGAGCCCCGCTGTGTGCCCATACAGTGGTTTATGCCCCCATATGGGGTACCGTTGTACTCAGGAGAACCTGCGTTACAAATTTTGGGGTGCGGATTCTCTCATGTTCCTTGTGAAATTGAGAAATTAAAACTAAACGAACATATTATTGGAAAAATTCGAGTTTTTCATTTTTACTGTCTAATTTTAAATACTTTGCTCTAATACCTGTGGGTCAAAATGGTCACCACACCCCCAAGATGAATTCTTTGAGGGGTGTACTTTCCAAAATGGGGTGACTTTTGGGGGGGTTCTCTTCTACGGGCACTACAGGGGCGCTGCAAACGCACCTGGCGCTCAGAAACTTCTTCAGCAAAATCTGCACTGAAAATGCTAATTGGCGCTCCTTCCCTTCTGAGCCCCGCTTGTGGTCCCATACAGTGGTTTACGCCCACATATGGGGTACCGTTGTACTCAAGAGAACCTGTGTTACAAATTGTGGGGTGCAGATTCTCTCATGTTCCTTTTGGAAAGGAGAAACTTTAATCTAACATATATATTATTGGAAAATTAAAATTTTCGATTTCTTTAAGGCCTAATTGTGAATACTTTCCTCCAGCCCCTGTAGGGTTAAAATGCTCATTATACCCCTAGATTAATTCTTTAAGGTGTCTAGTTTCCAAAATGGGTCACTTATGGGTTTTACAGCATACAAGCCTCCTAAATCAACTTAAAAAAAGAACTGGTCCCTAAAAAAAAATCAGTTTTGGAAACTTTCACAAAATGTGATAATTTGCTAATAAATTTCTAAGCCCCATAACAGCCTAAAAAGTAAAATATGTTTCCCAAATTATGCCAGAATAAAGAGGACATATTGGTAATGTGATTTAGTAACTAATTTATGTGCTGTGACTTCCTTTTTTAGAAGCAGAGAATTTCAGAAGTTCATAAAATGCTAAATTTTCAAATTTTTCATGATATTTTGATGTTTTTCACAAAAAACACACAAAGTAATGACCAAATTTTGCCACTAATATAAAGTGCCATATGTGACAAAAAAACAAATCTCAGAATCGCTAGCATACGTTAAAGCATCACTGAGCTATAATCGCATAAAGTGAGACAGGTCAGATTTTGAAAAATGAGCCTGGTCATTAAGGCCAAAACAGGCTGCGGAGGCAAGGGGTTAATTATAAGCCCCAGAATACACCGTTTTCTATGAGTGGATTAGATTTCAATAAAAAAAACCTCAATAGTATTGTTCTTCTCAGGTATAATCAGTTGTCTAGCTATAAGGGTTGTAGAAGTTGCAGCTGGATGGGGCATATAAATCATGGAGACCCTCCTCACCTCTGTAAGGTTGACTGCTCATTCTTAACCTGCTGAACTGTTCAGCAGTATATAGAGGTCTGTGCCATCTAATGGGGCAGAGAAGTTACACAGGTAAGAGCTAAGAGAGGTAAATTCATTAAACAAGAGGTTGTACTGACAGGAGCAGAGGAGATAAGAACGCCTTCCAATTTTGAGTTAACCCCTTCCAATTTTGTATCTGCCGATGCTGTTCCCCAACAAAAGTTAACCCTCTAATGACCTAGTGGATTTTGGCCTTAAAGGGGTACTTTGGCCAAATGCTGCATTACAGTGCCACAATTTTGTGCTGTGACATCAGCTTCCAGTGGGTATAAGAGCTACACAGAAAGTGACTTTGGCCTTAGTACCCCTTTAGCAACCAGGGCAATTTCATTTTAGTGTTTTCTTTATTTCCTTCTCACCTTCTAAGAGGCATAGTATTTTAATTCAATTCAATTAACCATTGACTACAAGTATGGCCGCCTAATGTGTCTAATACGCACAGTGTCGGACATTATCTGCGCAGACATCAAAATAATGATCATGACAATAATTGCAAATGGTGGATGTTATTTTTTAGTTGTTCACACACAGTTTTTCTTTTTTTTTTTTTACCGTTCTTTCACCGTTTTTACTATTAAATTCAATGGACTTTTCAATTGAAGACACAACCAAAGGCCAATTAGTCCAACTAAACTAGAATCATGTACCAATAACGTCATCGCACTGACAGGCAGCCAAACTCATATACTCAAAATGACGGATGTTATTTTTTCTTTTAAAAAAACAGCAAATGTTGTGTGAACATAGCCAAATGCTGCAATCGTGCCCACAGGATACAGCATGTTTTTTTGTGAAAATGGTTTATGTAAAAATGTTTGTATTTTTGCCTGGTTTTAACCTCACTCACGCCTCCTCACAGACAGGAGGAGTGACATGGCATGTAGAGGGTGTGCCCTCCCCTTTTACCACATTTTACCACAATTTACACCTGCACACAGACATTTCTGAGGCAACTGAAAGTAGCCTCAAATATACCAGATTCATTGTTAGGCATTAGAGATGAGCGAACCGGGTTTCGGGTTCGAGTCCATCTGAACCCGAACGATCCGCATTTGATTAGCGGTGGCTGCTGAAGTTGGATAAAGCTCTAAGGCTGTCTGGAAAACATGGGTACAGCCAATGACTATATCCATGTTTTCCACATAGCCTTAGGGCTATATCCAAGTTCAGCAGCCACCGCTAATCAAATGCCGAACGTTCGAGTTCGGATGGACTCTAACCCGAACCCAGTTCGCTCATCTCTATTAGGCACGCTATCATCAGCAAACATATGCATTTATGTTAGCCTTCTGACGTATGTACAGTAATTTTTTTTTCTATCTTACTATTTCTTGCCAAAGTCAGGTATGTATTCCTTAGGGAAAAGTTTTCCTACTATTAAAGTCTCTTGGGATTTAGCTTTTGCAAGTAGTATAAAGACAGAATACAGACCAAATACATGCGTGTGTGAATGAGCCCTAAAAATGATCGTTAACCACATTATCATCCTGCTTAGTCACAGGTTCTGTCATCCTATGTCACCGCTCTTGTAAATCTCACCAAAATGTAAATGCAACATTACTATGCATTTTGCTCGACTACCTCTTGGCTTGACTACATCTTTCTATGATATAGTAATAATAGCTAGACATCAATCTTTGCAGGAGTGCTGAAAAACTTTTTACAACATAAATACACCTTCAACAGATGTTATAGACATGAAATCCGGGATTATAAGAAGCAAACAAAATCACTTGTGCATGCATGAGCTTGAATGTATTATGCTAAAGCATTCAATTATTCACGGGGAAGCACAGAGGGTTAACCTTGCCGTATGTCAGCAGGGTCTCCAAGGGTAAATATATATGATATATATTATATATAAATATATAATATGTATCATTCACCCTAATAAGCAGACTCAATGTAATTATTTGTGTATTTCCGGTAACCAATTTATCATCACTAGTCAGCGAGTAATTAAAATGACTGATCATTATAAACACATCATTTTCTAAGGCTTTTAACATCCCCTTCTGTTTAGCAAATTGGTATGTTTTGTTGTTAAAAATATAAGCCATGGGCCCAGTTCTGTCATGGCAGTGAGCAGGCAGTTGGATGCGGTAATGAGTGCCTGAAGCCTTCACCAAGGATGATAAGCCTGCATGAATTTTATGAGTCTCAGTATCAAGGTTGCCCTCGCCCAAGGGATTAAAGAATAAGGGGGAGTGGAAGGAGGAGAGAAAGAGAAGGCAGATGTATGAATAACTGGCATTGTAAATCTTCACTGTGCAACCTACAGCTAGAAACAGTCTGTGATGGGTTCATGACTTGAGAAGAAAGCTACACAGCAGAATATGAATGGATTTTCTTCA
>NW_027209540.1:0-19271 GCF_027789765.1 Dendropsophus ebraccatus | reverse complement strand
GACTAACCGTGCTGGACCAGTGCCGAGAGAAAGGTCAAGAAATACTTCCTCCTAGCGGTCCCACACACAATAAGGGAGCGATCAGCAGGTTAGATTCGTCCTGCTGATATTTCCCCTTTAACTTTGTTGACAGCAAAAAGTCAAGAATAATACAGATGTATAATATTCTTGTGTAAAAAAAGGACCCAAAGCGACCAAAAAAAATTATTTTGGTTCAATATTTGGTTCTCATACCCAAGCACACTTCTATCATGTTTGGGAGCCATGGTTGTCAGCTCAAACACTGGTTAGGGTGATGGATGAGGCAGTAGCTCCTTAGCACCAGTGAATGTGTTGAGGGAATAGAATGTGTTTTATCTATGAACCCAAATGCAATACCCAATACCTGTATTGGAGACTATGCGGCCCGTATTTGTGGGAAAAGGGACGCTATGCAGATTGTTCTGTTGTAGCTATGTGTTCGTCATTCTCTAATATAATCACTCAAGATGAGAATGATTGTCTTTCAGTGTTTTATTTCTATTGTTTAAACAGTTTAACCCATTCACATCTAGAATACATACATACATTCCTAGAGCCCATGCCCTGTGCAGTAGGAACATGTATAAACACTTCTGACTTTAATGCTTCAGTGTGAGCAGCCTAGCACACATTAGTGTCCCAGGAACCAGGGATAATGACAGGCAGCCATGATCACACAGCAGTCTGTCATTAACCCCTTAACCCATAGTGATCACAGCATTTAAGGGAGTCAGTGACAGGTACCGATTGGGACCACCAATCCCCAGGGGGATAATACTTACCTCAGTCCTGTCGTATTGGCAATCTTCTCTTTAGGGTTGTGATGTTCAGAACGTTGATAATACTGATACTGCAGTGGCATGGCATTGTTCAGTATATGCTATCATATATCTAATCATTGCATATATAAGTCCCCTAAAAGGCGCTTATAAAATGGAAAAGAAAAAAGGAAGATAATTTAAATAATATGGTAAAACCACCAAGTTTAAATCACACACTTTCCAATTTTACTAATAAAAATAAGGGGAAAAAAAATTATACCGTAGCGCGTGGAAAGAAAACACCATAATTGCAGATTTTTTAAAATTATATAAATCAGGAAAATGAAAAAAAAAAAAAAAAAAAAAAAAACACAACTGTGTTCAAAAACTCCATTTGCACCAATGGGACACCGATAAAAGCAATAGATCATGGCACAAAAAACAGCCAAGCAGTATCTAATGAAGAAAATAAAGCATTATGGACGAAGACGAGAAAACTGCTTCTCATTGTGACCTGGACATTTGTGCATCAATGACCTTTGGTCATCATGGAGTTCACGTACGTTCTTGGCCCACTCCTTTTGGCTAAATAAACGGACTAAAATTAAGACCTATACAACATGTGAGCTACTAAGAAAAACGGAACATCAATTTGAGCGAAAATAAAACAAAATGTGTAAAACAGGTTAAAAAAAACGAGGATGTAAATAATGAGCATTATTTTTGATTGTTGTAATTAATTACGGCAGGTATTGTATACCGTTGCTATGTTTCCGCACAGTATTTTTGCTATAGTATTTTGCAACCAAAACCAGTGGATTTAAAAACACAGAAATGCTATGTTCACACACTGTTGAAATTTAGTGAACGGGGCGCCATTTAATGGCAAAATAATTGTCGTTATTTCAAAACATGTGTGAACATAGCCTCCTGTTGTTTTCAATCCACTCTGTTTTGGTTGCTAAAATACTAAGTAAAAATACTGTGTGGGGAACAAAGCCTGTGTGTGCATTGATGGTCAATTCACCACAGAAGACAACGGAAGGCATTAGTATAGTGCTTGAAAAAGCACTCATTGTAATCCGTATTTTCTTCAGTATCTTTTCTTCTAGCCATTCTTCTGCGATTAATACAGCCCGAACGCTTTGCGCACAGGCATCCGTTCCAAACTGCATTTCGAAGCCCTCGGGGATGACAGGTGTGCTAGCTATTTTTGGTTCCGATCGAATTTGTTGTTTTTAAAAAAAATTACGTTTAAAGACCCCTAATTTCCCATAGGAAATAATGTTCTATTGGAAATAATGGCAACACTCTAAACGCTAACAGCCAATCACAGCACATATGCAAATAGCTGAAATATAGCAGCCAATAAGATTTCTAATGTCTTGTCAGTCAGTGCCTCAAACCATCCACACAGTCACATGTCCACTATTGGCCAATAGAAGATGTAGAAGATGGAAGGTCCTTGATTTTGTCTCACTGACATGAGTAAGATTGCTACTTATAATGGTAAAGATCATTGCTTGGTTACCATGACAGAGTTCAGTCAGTAAAGTAGCAGAGCTGAGCTAGCCATGTAGCAGGGACTGTACCCAAGCCGCTCTTAAAGGGACGGTACCCAAGCCGCTCATAAAGGGACGGCACCCAGGCCGCTCATAAAGGGACGGTACCCAAGTCGCTCTTAAAGGGTCAGTACTTAAGCTGGTTTTCAAAGGATGGTACCCAAGTTTCTTTTAAAGGGACAGTACTTAAGCTTGTCTTAAAGGGACAATATATAGGTCACTCAAAGCGTTGGCACCAAAGTTGCTCCTTAAGGGACTGTACCAAAGTTGCTCTTAAAGGGACTGTGCCAAAGTTGCTCTTAAAGGGACTGTGCCAAAGTGGTTCTTAAAGGGAGGGTATCAAGGGTTAAAGTTTCTCTTGAAGGGAAGTCACTGTTAAAGGGGCGCTCTTTTCAAGCACTATGTACTTTCCTGGAAATGCAAATCTAGTTACATTGAAAATACGACCATATTTTGCTTTAATTTCACTGTGTGTGAACATACCTTCATACAGTCATTTACACAGACAACAAAAAAAATATTCACTATAAAACAAGGAAAGAAGACCTGTGGCTTCTCATAACCTGTGTTTTAGTAAATAACTATTTTGGATAAAAAAATGTTTATAGCCTTTGTACCTTTTATCTTTTCCTACTAGATATGTCTAAATAAACAGCAAACAAATGGTCAACTGGGTGTTATCAGCTGGGGTGTCCCTACCCTTTGTGGTACGGTCAGCTTTGACAATCCTGGGGCACGCTCCTAATGAATAACACCCAATTGGCAATTAAGTCATACATTTTAGTAGAAATAAAATATAAACAGCACAGAGCTATAAGAAAACACAATGCAAAATACTTATATCATTTGGAATAAAAGCATTTATTAAGACCAGGAGAGGCCACTAGTCCCCTTTAAAGTGGTGTGTAATGTCCGATGGATACACAGCAGTGCCAAGCTCATTTCAGCTCAGTAACTGAACAGAAAGTGAGAGCAGGGTGTGCAACAGTCCTGAGCTGAAAAGGGGGAGATGAGAACACCCCCTTAAACTTGAGCCCTTAATCTGTGATCCAGGACAATGAAGCTGTTATGTATTGATCATGCACTTTAAATATATAGTAGTACTCATCTAGCCCAGTCCACTATACACACAGCTAGTCCACACGAGCTAGAAACTCAACTGATAAAGCTTAATTCTTAAAGGCAAGTACAGTACAAATGAAAAGTGTGTGATTTTTTTTTTCTTATTAGTTGGTTATTGCTCATATTGAAAGCCATTATAGTATCAGACACCTAATTTTCAGTTTTAAAAGTGGGGTCACACATCAATGTTATGTCTTCAAAGAGAAAACTTAAAGGGGTAGTGCGGCGCTAAACAATTATTCACTAAATAACACAAATTACAAAGTTAGACAATTTTGTAATGTATGTTATGTTTGTAAATGGCCCCCTTCCCCGTGCTCTATATTCACCTGATTTGTGTCGACCCCCGTCCACCATCTTGAGACAATGATGCCATCTTTGGGAGGCCGGCTGAACCGCTCTGACTGACCCTCATGCCGGCCCCCCTCTGCGGCATCATCAGCTGCTCAGCCGCAAATTGGCTAAGCATAACTGTGCTCGCGGCTGAGCAGCTGATGACACCGCAAAGGGGGGGGGGGGGCGGCGGTGTCATGAAGGAGGGCTGGTGCGGTCCGGCCGGCCTCCCGAAGAAGACATCATTGTCACAAGATGGCGGACGGGGATCGACACGAATCAGGTGGGTATAGAGCACTACACTTCCGGGTCTAGCGTGGGGGGGACACACGGGGAAGGGGGCCATTAACCAACATAACATACATTACATAGTTGTATAACTTTGTAATGTGTGTTATTTAGTGAATAAATTGTTTAGCGCCGCACTACCCCTTTAAAGAAGAACTCCTGGCATGGACACTTTTTCACAACTGCTAGGGATGGGGTAGGTTAAAAAAAAAAAAACCCACAAGACGCACCTACCTCCCCGGATCCAGTGCTGGTGCCCGCATACTGCACTTCCAATACCCGGCCTCTTCATGGTCTGAGAGACCTGAAAAGCCTGCTCAGCCAGTCAGACTGTAGTGGTGCCACTGACTGGCTGAGCAGGCCTGACATGTCATGCCCCAATTCTCCTCTCAGACCAGGAAGTGACAAAGTGGGCACCAGCACTGGAGCTGGGGAGGTAAGTGCATGTTATTTTTTTTTCCACCCCCCCACCCCCCTCCCTGGCAGCTTTGGGGGGAGGGGGGGGAAGGTATCCCTGTCCGGAGTTCTCCTTTAATGTGTTGAAGGACAGGTGTGAATATTCAGTTAACAGGAGCACATTTTAATCATACTTACACTGGGATATTTTCATAGGCATCTTCAAAGCTTTCCTAAAAGAAACATATAAAAGAGACACATAATTAATAACCAACATCAACATACGTTAAAAAAAACAAAAAAAAAACAAAAAAAAAACAACAACACAATGCTTTATGAAAAGTATGCCATCAATGTGGCACCACCAAGGGCAGATCTTAGGTTGTCTATTCCACTGAATAGACATACACTAAAGCAGCAATTGTCAAACTGTAAGGTGCGCCTCACTGGTGAGAAGAAGCGTCCCTGCCTGTGCCTGACATCAGCACACAGCACTGGCTCCAAAGCAGAGACTACATTAATGACAGCTCGCGACAACCCTGCATCATCAGTGTAGGCACTGCACAAATAGGAGGTTTAAAGACCTGCGATGAGGTCATGATCACATGAACATGATCTCCCAGGTAGTGAAACTTATATAAGAACTGAAGGAGCACAAAAGATGCTCAAGAACCTCAAGGGTAATGTATAAGTGGTGTGGGGGGTATGGGGCAAGGAGAAGAGAGAGTAGCTGCCACAGGTAGAAGAGGAGGTTAAAGGGGTACTCCAGCAGGGGGGGCACTTTTTTGCTGGGACTGGGGAGGAGGTGGCCGATGTCCACTCACCTCCCCGATTCCAGCGGCAGGTCCCGCATCGCGGTGCCCCGGTGGCCATTTCCCGGCCGCCTCCAGGTGTCTGACACGGGCCAGAGACAATACGTCTCAAGGTCCGCTCAGGTCCCGTGACAGAGGCGAGACCTGAGCAGACTTGAAACGGATCCCGCCTCCTTCACTGAGTGGCGAGCGGACCTGAGAAGTCACGTCTGGGCCCGCGGTCCGAGACCTGGAAGCAGCAGGAACCGGCCACCCGGCAGCGCCGCCTAATGCAGAACCCGCCGCTGGAACCGGGGAGGTGAGTGGACGTCTTTTCCCTCGGCCACCTCCTCCCCGGTCCCAGCAAAAAAGTGCCCCCCCACTGGAGTATCCCTTTAAGAGAGCCAGGTGAGTAGAGGGGTGGGTTACGGGGACAGGAGTGCTGCACTGTGGTGCCTGTTTACAGGTGGAGCAGTATGTATTGGTGCACCGTGGTGTTAGGTTAAACATGTGAAGCTCTATGTATTAGTGCAGTGCGGTGTTGGGTTATATAGGTGGAGCAGCCTTTTTTTAGCCGATTTGGCACAGATTTGGGATATTATGGGCACTACACAGATATCAGACGTTGTGTAGTAGTATGTGTTTGTTGGTGAGGCCACAGCATCAACATGACTCGCCTGGTAAGGCTGAAAGCAAAAAGTTTAAAAAGCCCTGCACTAGAGAAATCCTTTCCTACACAGATAATGGGCCTGGCTACTATAGGTATATCATGGGAATACACTTAGACCCCCTTCACATTACATATTTGCATCCTGTTTAAAAAGATACAGTTTTCTGTTTTCAAGATTAAAGGGAATCTGTCACCGCTGGTAACTGGGCAGGAAAGAAAGCTAAGGTTAACGAACCAATCAGGGAGAAGCACTGCATGATGGGAAATACAGTTTCCTGGCCAGTGCCATCTTGGATATAGACCAGCTTTCAAAAAGGCTTGTAACGGTGGCAGCTAGAAAGACGGGAGGATGGACTCAAAATACACAGGGGGACCCTGGTGAGTTAAGACCACGAGGTTTGGGACGATTTTATTTTTTAGCTTTTAGGCGGAATACTCCTTTAAACCTCCAGTGCCAAATTTACAGTAAACACAGTACATGTCATTGTTCCCTTAACCCCTTAGCGACCCATGACGTATCTGATACGTCATGGTGCCGCGGGGGGTGTTCAGAGCGGGGTCCCGCTGGGACCCCGCTCTGAACGTCGCTGATCCCGGCTGACACGTGCAGCGCCTCTGTTAGCCGGCGCGGGTCCTGTTGCCGCGCCGGCTAATTAAGCACTTCAATGCAGCTGTCAAACCTGACAGCTGCATTGAAGGGCTTCAGACATCACATCCCTGGTGTCTAGTGGGTCGATCTCCCCCCGGCGATGCAGATCGCGGGCGGGAGATCCGTTCTTCTGCCCGTGCCAGGCCTCAGCGTCGGAATGACGCTGATCCCGGCTCGGCAATAGATTGCTATGGCCTGCAGCAGGCCATAGCAATCTATGACCGAATCTCATGGATCTTTGCTGTGTATATACACAGCATGATCTCTATGAGAGATCAGTGCTATGTATATACAAGCCCCCCAGGGGGGCTTTCTAGTACATGTTAAAAAAAAAAGTAAAAAGTGTTTTTATTAATAAAAAATCCCCTCCCCTAATAAAAGTCCAAATCACCCCCCTTTTCCCATTTTATAATTATAAATTAATAAATAAACAAATAAATAAACATATTTAGTATCGCCGCGCGCGTAATCGCCCGAACTATTAATTAATCACATTCCTGATCGCGCACGGTAAACGGCATCAGCGCCAAAAAAATTCAAAGTGCAAAATTGCGCATTTTTGGTCGCATCAAATCCAGAAAAATTGTAATAAAAAGTGATCAAAAAGTCATATATGCGCAATCAAGGTACCGATAGAAAGAACGCATCATGGCGCAAAAAATGACACCTGACACAGCCCCATAGACCAAAGGATAAAAGCGCTATAAGCCTGGGAATGGAGCGGTTATAAGGAACGTGTATTTGTTAATGTTTTGATTTTTTTAAAAGCCATCAGATACAATAAAAGTTATACATGTTATATATCGTTGTAATCGTAACGACTTGAGGAACATGCATAACAAGTCAGTTTTACCATAGGGAGAACAGTGTAAATGCAAAACTCCCCGAAATCAAAACAAATTCGTTTTTGTTTTCAATTTGACAGCGCAAATGATTTTTTTCCGGTTTCGCAGCATATTTTATGGAAAAATAATGCCGGTCATTGCAAAGTACAATTGGTTTCGCAAAAAATAAGCGCTCATATAAGTCTCTCGGTGAAAAAATGCAAGCGCTGTTGACTTTTAAACATAAAATGGAAAAGCAAAAGCGCAAAAACGAAAATTGGCTTTGACCTTAAGGGGTTAAACAGGATGCAACATGATGCCCATACTGTTTTATAGTGTGCCCATTGACTTCTACAGTATGGATACACAGGGTGAGCTGTTGTTGGTGCAGGAGAATTGATATAACCCAAAATAATGCTGTGTTTGACGCTACTGGCTCCTCTCGCTCCTCATCAGCCAATCAGTGCACGGCAGCACTGATTGGCTGATGGGGAGTGAGGGGAGCCGGGAGTCTCGCACAGCCGCAGAGCAGGTAATGTATGCTCAGGGTCGGAGCTGTGGGCGGCGGAGGGGGGAGTTAAAGGGGCCGGGTCCCATACAGGCAGCGGATCCGCTGCGTGTATGGGACCCATTCAGCTTCACAGTACTGGATCCGCAGCGGATTTCGCTGCAAAATTTGAGTTCCAAGCAGTTTGAGAACCAACGTACCACTGTAATAGGTTTTATTAGGCAAGAAAGCCTCTTTCTGTACTCAAAAAGCAATTTCCCAGCCTCCCCTCCCCCATTTCTTATCTGTGCATTATCAGCCAAATTCGTCTTCATTATAGAGAAGCCAGTGAAGACGGATTCTGCTGTGCCCATTATATCCTATGGAAGGGGGAGGGGCCGAGGGAGATGAGGGAGCAGGAAGAGACATGAAGATCAGCTGTTTGTAGACTGTCTGGACACCTAAAACGCTGGATTCAGAGGTCAGTGCTTATCTAGGAACTTGCTGAGAGAAGATTGCAGGGTGTTGTGCTGTGCAGGACTCCTCCGTGCTCACTCACTCCTCTCAGCCCCTCCCCCTCCATAGCCACATAATGGACACAGAAATCACTGTGAAAAGTGCTTTTTCAGTACAGAGGGAAACTCTTTTGCTAAATAAAACCTATTATTACAGAGTTTTTTTTAAAGTCGCTTGTACGGTTAATATTTATTATTTTCAGAAAAATTACTCTGAAATTACAGTTACGCTTTAAATATTCCATATGATGTTTCGGTAGCATAGACCTATGGGTTGCCATTGACTTCAGTGTTACAAAAATGCATTGCATCTGGATCCTCCTCTTAAAAAGGACAGGAAAGAGGAACCTTTCCTCCCTGTAACACACACAATACCAGTGGAAACCAGTTCATCTACATTTTATTGTACTTTATAACTTACTTAAAAGAGCAGTCTTTAGCCACAGTGCACAAAATACACTGCCAATCC
Source organism: Dendropsophus ebraccatus (assembly GCF_027789765.1). Taxonomy (NCBI): domain Eukaryota; kingdom Metazoa; phylum Chordata; class Amphibia; order Anura; family Hylidae; genus Dendropsophus; species Dendropsophus ebraccatus. Next base: position 10,383 of record NW_027209540.1, on the reverse strand, counting down.
AATTCATACACAACTTAATTAGGCAATAAGCCATACAGCTAAAACTAATGTGATAAAACCTAAACATACACAAGCCACAGGCTGGTTTCCATACATTCAAGATATGTAATCAAGAAGCGGCAACAGTACTTATGTACCCAACTGAAACATAGTAACAAGAAATCTACTCACTATTCTAGTATCCAAATATTTGCCCAAACCTTTCTTAGGCGCTGTTCACAAACCAATTTAGAGTAAACAAACAGTGGTAGACTGAAAGTATCTTATAAATTCTCAAAAATATTTATTTAGTGCAAGCATTTATATACAGTGCAAATAAGACAAATAAGATGCGGGGATAAGACAGAACACAGACTTGGGTAGGAATGGGCTGGTCATAAGGTAAATGTACTTATTATGCCCTGCATATATGCTAGGAGCTGCAAGGATAGGGCCTCCCCTGCACCCAGTAACCCTAAGCTTTGTGACAATCAGTCTCGAGGGTCTGATTGTCCAGTCTTTCACATAAAGCAAAGATTGAAAATATTAGTTCTGCTAGGTAGAAATAAAACAAATGCATATATGAACTGTGCACTCTTTTGGGGATCCAAAAGGCTGCGATCTCTCAATAGATAGTGATCAACCACTTGTCATCCGACCTGTTTCCCCCTTGAGTATTAATTGCCGGATTCATCAGGGATTTAAAACATAGCATTTTGTCATTGGATAATCTCAGAGTGCTGAATCCTTTGCAATTATATGCAAGGAAACGGAATGATGTACTGCGTGTGTATGGTCATGGATTTGTAGGTGACAGTATATATGTTTGGCACTGACTATATATTAAACAAGTTAGCAGGTCTCTGCCGTTGGTTTAAAAAAAAAGCTTGATTGCGGCCCAGACTGGAGAACCTGTGATAGAAAATGTCGTAAAGACCCCTCCGATGCCAGTGGTAGGAGAAGTATGGTGCATCCCTGTGTCTCCACATATTGAGGTGCACCTTTACCTATGTGAAAGACTGGACAGTCAGACAGTGAGACTGATTGTCATAAAGCTTAGGGTTACTCCTCCTTAGTACAAGGGACACCCTATCCTTGCGGCTCCTAGCGTATTGGCAGGGCATAATAGGTACATAATACCTTATGACCGGCCTTTTCCTACCCATCTGCTAATTCTGTCTTCTCATCCCAGTGATGAATGAGCTACCTTTGCAATATATATCATAAAAATCAAAGTCTGTCTGTCTGTCTGTCTGTCCTCTATAGACTTCCAAACGCCTGAACCGTTTGACCCCAAATTTGGCACACAGATACATTGGGTGCCTGGGAAGGTTATTGCGAAGGTCCCGTCCCCGCCAGATGTACAGGAGAGGAGGGGGAGGGGAAAGAGAGGCGCCCCCATAGAGATGAATGGGAAAATCTCCTCACTGCAAACACAGGTGATATAATTAGCTGCAGCAGACACGGCAGTTGGAGCCTTAGCAACCAATAGGATTACTGCTTTCATTTTCACAGGGAGTAATGGTTGCTAGGGAAGCTGCCTCACAACATCCACAGTAATAACTGGTAGACCCCCTACTGCATCTATACAGTACATGTATACACAGGACCCCCTACTCCATCTATACAGTACATGTATATACAGGGCCCCCCTACTCCATCTATACAGTACATGTATATACAGGACCCCCTACTCCATCTATACAGTACATGTATATACAGGACCCCCTACTCCATCTATACAGTACATGTATATACAGGACCCCCTACTCCATCTATACAGTACATGTATATACAGGACCCCCTACTCCATCTATACAGTACATGTATACAGGACCCCCTACTCCATCTATACAGTACATGTATATACAGGACCCCCTACTCCATCTATACAGTACATGTATATACAGGGCCCCCTACTCCATCTATACAGTACATGTATATACAGGACCCCCTACTCCATCTATACAGTACATGTATATACAGGGCCCCCTACTCCATCTATACAGTACATGTATATACAGGGCACAACAGGTATACCAAACTGTGACTGGGTAACACTGCTACACCAGACCTGACCAATACCGCCATACTGTGACTGGATAACACCTTCATACCAGACCTGACCAATACCGCCATACTGTGACTGGATAACACCTCCATACCAGACCTGACCAATACCGCCATACTGTGACTGGATAACACCGCCACACCAGACCTGACCAATACCGCCATACTGTGACTGGATAACACTGCCACACCAGACCTGACCAATACCGCCATACTGTGACTGGATAACACTGCCACACCAGACCTGACCAATACCGCCATACTGTGACTGGATAACACTGTCATACCAGACCTGACCAATACCGCCATACTGTGACTGGATAACACTGTCATACCAGACCTGACCAATACCGCCATACTGTGACTGGATAACACTGTCATATAAGACCTGACCAATACAGCCATACTGTGACTGGATAACACCACCATACCAGACCTAACCAATACCGCCATACTGTGACTGAATAACACTGTCATACCAGACCTGACCAATACCGGCAAACTGTGACTGGGTAACACCGCCACACCAGTCCTGACCAATACCACCATACTGTGACTGGATAACACCCCCATACCAGACATGACCAATACCGACACACTGTGACTGAATAACACTGCCATACGGGTAAATACAACCCTGCAGGTATACAGGACACTACAGGTATACAGGACCCCAAAACTATACACTACAAGTGCAAGGGACCTCCACAAAACTATATACTACAGGTAAACAGGACCTCCACCAACTATATACTTCAGGTATACAGGACCTCCACCAACTATATACTACAGGTATACAGGACCCCAAACTATACACTACAGGTATACAGGACCCCAAAACTATACACTACAGGTATACAGGACCTCAAAACCATACACTACAGGTATACAGCACCTTCACCAACTCTATACTACAAGTATACAGGACCCCAAATATACTACAGGTATACAGGAACTCCACCAGCTATATACTACAGGTATATAGGACCCCAAACTATACACTACAGGTATACAGGACCTCCACCAACTCTATAGTTATACAGGACCCTCAAACTATTTACTACAGGTATACAAGACCTCCACCAATTATACATTACAGGTATCCAGGACCCTCAAACTATAAACTACAGGTATACAAGACCTCCACCAACTATACATTACAGGTATACAGCACCAACTATATACTACAGGTAAACAGGACCCCCGAACTATACAGTACAGGTATACAGGACCTCCCTCAACTGTACACTATAGGTATACAGCCCCCCCAACTATGCACTACAGCTATGCGAGACCCCTAAAAACTATACATTGTGGGTATACAGAACCCCTCCCAACTATGCACTACAGGTATACACTAATTCCACTGATTAACTCAGATGAAACAATACCTTTAGCTTGGCCTCCTGGGCACCTTAGAACAAATCTAATTAACACACTGACACTTTATACCCGGGCAGCGCCGGGTACATTTTTCTAGTAATATATATATATATATATATATATATATATATATATATATATATATATATATATATATTTCCTTTACTAAATAAAATATTTTTGACAATTTATAAAACACTGTCAGTCTACCACTATTGTTACTTTAAATTAGTTCATGTTGGTACTAACAATTCTCTGAAGACGGATATTCCTATTTTAAGGCTCATTTGGCGGAAGGATTAGTGCAGCAAGCAGCGCTATTCTGCTTGTTAAAACGGATATCAATAGACCCCCATAAGTCAGTGATGTTCTTTCTGCTCCTGTTACAGAAAAGTAAAAACTTTAACTGACACGTAGATGTGTGCATAAGGCTGTGTTCACTTCAATAAGATAAGATACCTGGGAAAAAAAAGGAATTTCTAAATTATTTTAAAATCTGCAAAATAAGCGAGATAACACTTCAAGGTGTTAAGTATCATAATTATACAATCGTTGCGTGTTTGTTTCCAATTTTCATTTTCCCCCCCAAGAGCAAACAGAATACCTCGAAGGCTTAACAACTTATTAAATAGTTTCCAAAAGATAAATTTTAAAGGTGTTTTACTGCTGCAGGGCTTAACTTGAACGCCGATACTGTTGAGGAAACAGAGGTGTAAGTCTACTATATTGATTTCAGGGGAGATAAGATATCTAGTGAGTTACAGCTTGTCAGTAAGCTCTTCTGAGAACCATTACATAACAACAAATCTAAGCATCTTTTTAGATTACCAACCGCTGTCCCAAACAATTATCACTCTAGTAAGCGTAAGATTTCATAAGACCTGTGAATATGTCCTGTACTTTCTGGCATCAAGAAGGTCCTTTAAATCTTGTACATTGTGTGGTAGACTCTGCAATAGATCTGACTTGTTTCTCCAGCATATCCTACAGATGGTTGATTACGGATCTATGGAACTTGAAGGGTAAGGGTGCCTTCACACACAGCGGATCCGCAGCGATGGGGGGGGGGTTAACGTACATATTTTGCAGGGGATGTCAGTCCTGCTGTATGTATTCTCATAGGAAAGACCTGGCAATGGATCCGCAGCGGATTTCATTGCGATTCACTGCAGATCCGGTGTGTGTGAAGGCACCCTTAGGGTGTCTTTACACAGATTTATCTGACCAGACTTTTGAAGCCAAAGCTAGGAAACAGACTATAAACAGAAAACCAGTCATAAAATGGTAAAAACTGAGATTTTTTTTTAAATCCCAAATCTGTCAGATAAAATCTCTCTGTGTAAAGGCACCCTTTAGTGTAAGAGAGTCCTTTTTACACTAATCAATTTGTGAGATCAGCATGACAAACTGTGCAGCTGGGCTTTCCGAAACAATCCTATGTATTCGTTCGTGCAGCCCTGTGAACGGACAGCACAGATATGTATATATCTATGCTGTCAGTTTCCGGATCACAGTGTATACTTACCATACGCACTGCACTGATCCTGTTTTCCAGCTCTCCCGTCCAGCTCGCCTGTATATTTAGGTTCAAACTGTCAGTTATTCTGAGGAGGCAGGGCCTGACGATACAGCCGGCGGACAGGAGAACCGGGTGTGATTCACAAGCAGCGTGGAGGGTAGGTATACACTGTTTGTGATCAGGAAACTATATCTGTGCTGTCAGTTTCCCTTTATCATTACCGGCCCACACATAACCCTGTTTACATAGGAAGATGTGCAGCCAATGTCGATAAATTTTAAAGCAGGCTCAAAAGACACGATCAGACGAGGATTAGGCATTTTCTCTGCAGTATTAGTACTCTAGTGCAGTGTATTATGCCTGTTAGTGCAACACTGTATACTGCGTATATAAGCCATCAATCAGGAGCAGGGGGTTCAGTTGTGAGCTCGGTTTGCTTTGCAGAAGTAAATGCTGACTTTGTGAGATCTGCTGCATGAAAAGATGTAATGAGTCACAGGGTCTCTCTCACTGTTTTATACTGCCCTCAGGACATAATAAACCTAGTAACAGATTCCCTTTAACCCCTTCGTATCCTATGACATACGCCAATTCCGCTGTCCGCCGAAAGAATTGACATGTCAATAGAAAGGGGTCTTTGGTATGGCTGCGTAATCACCCAAACAATTACATTATCACATTTCTGATGCGCACGGCAAACGGCGGGGGAAAATTAAAGCAGATGTACTATAAGGTACATTCTGCTTAATCTGACCCACAGATAGAAACGGCGCCGTCACGGGAGAGCCAGTGCCGCAGTCCGTTTTTAGGACTGCGGCCCGGTTCCCGTGCACGGCGCCGTTCTATGCACGAGTACCGGGCCCGGGGCTGAAGCACAGGAGGCGGGCCGCCTACCCCTGTATGATGCGGCTTCATTGATTCTAACAGAGCCACGTCATAAAGGGGAGGGAATTCCCTCTCGCTGGGGTCGGGCCGGCCCGCCTCCTGTGCTTCGCCCCGGTACCGCGCATAGAACGGCGCCGTACAAGGAACCGTGCCGCGTAAATAAAATACGGACCACGGCACCGGCTTCCCCCGTGACGGCGCCGTTCTATCTGTTGGATCAGATTAAAGAGGACGTACCTGACGATACTTCCTCTAAGTTTATCATTGCGAACACCGGTAATTGTGTGCTCTAGGCCATAGGGGTTAAGGGGGCTGTCTTTTACATACTCACAGCGAGATGACAATTCCGCTGCGAGTATGTAATGCTATTGAAAGTGACAGTTAAGGAATTCACAGCGGAGTTCATGAAATCTGCTGTGGATCAGTTACAGTTAGTGTGAAGCTACCCTTAGAGAAAAGACTTAATCCCATCTTCACATCTGCATTGGAGATTAAGAAGCCACTATTACAAACTACCTTAAAAATTAAACAGCAAGAAATTCTATATCAGGGTTGTCAAACAGCTCCCATTATGCCTAGACAATAAAAGCTTTGGCTATCCAGGCATGATGGAAATTGTTTATTGTGAATAGCTCGAGGGCCACAGTTTGACCAAAAATTCCTATATAAACTCCTTAAAAATGCAATAGCAAAGCTTGCAGTGCTATTTTGTCTGGTTTACACTGTGCTTAGGGTGCACCTATATTTAGGGTCCATTCACGCAGAAAGATTATCTGACAGATTATCTGCCAAAGATTTGAAGCCAAAGCCAGGAACAGACTATAAACAGAGATCAGGTCATAAAGGAAAGCCTGAGATTTCCTCCTCTTTTAAATCCATTCCTGGCTTTGGCCTCAATTTTGTCAGATAATCTTTCTGTGTAATGGCCCTTATCACTCACACATCATTGTCTCGGTTTTCAGTCCCTGTTGGCTGGCTGCCACTTTGTGCCAGGGGTCGAAGACCCCCCCGATGATCAGCCAATCGGTGGCCCAGGGAGTGTCCTGCCCCAGCCGTTGATTTGCAAACAGAAGAAGTGCAGCACAGTGGGGGTGACACAGACAGGTGACCGATGAGAGCAAGTATAGAGGGTTTGTTGTATCCTTTTAAATTGTACAACTGTTCTTATTTGAGTGTATAATAAATATTATTATTATTATTATTATTATTATCATATTATAAATAAAACCTTGTAGCATATTCTGTTGAGATTGATTCTGTGTGTTGTACTGGTTTTGGACTTTGTCCTACTTCTCCAAGGTCATAGGAGTACATTTTGTTACAGCACTAAGGTAATCATAAGGGCAATTCAGCAAGCTGAAGCACATCGCTGTCTGCAGTAAACAGACAGACATTATATAAATGTTAGATATGTATCTTTGTGAAATATACCTAGAATATGTAAAGTTTTATGGGGATGATATAGTTTTTAAGAACATTAAAAAAAATTCCCATAGAATTCAATCACCTTCTCATTTGTTCCAAATGAAAAAATATCTAATAACTGTATACATATCTACACCTAAATAATATTTTGGTATCAGGAGATCACATCAGGAATGTCTAAAGTATTAAAATATAAATTAAGGACAACTCCGGGCCCAAACTTTTTACATGTTTTATTACTTACGGAAAAGTTAGACAAATTTCTAATGCACATTAATTATGGGAAATGCACATATATGGCTATTTCTCCTTAATTTAGTAGATTCAGGAGACTCAAATTCCTCTAAAGAGAGAGATGACGTCACAAACCTGGGGTGTAATTACAATGGATCGCGCCTGCAGGGGCGCACTATATTGAGAAGGTCAATGAGTACCATTGACTTCTATATATAGTGCCGCCCTGCTGGACACTCCATTGAGATTACAATGGATGTGTATGTACATGTAATACAGTATACAGTGTTTTTGATTGAATACATTTATGGATACTTTGGGGAGCAAGTGTCCTTGCTCCCCAAAGTATTCCATAATGTAATCAAACAGTAATCACGCCGCCACCAAACCGCCGCTCTGAACTAGCAATCACTCAACTACTACTCTCATCAGAGAGAGATGTTAGCTGCTGCTGATGGGCGCAGGAGGAGCCGCTCATTACTCTGCAGCTATCATCCCCCTCCTCCTCCGGCGAAACTTTACTCTATGTGATCGCTGAATCCCCGCCGGCCCGCTCTCCGATCACGCCGCCGGCCGGAGACACCAGGAAGCACGGGAGCCGGCATGTGTTATCGGAGAGCGGCGCCGGCAGGGATTCAGCGATCACATAGAGTAAAGTTTGCCCAGAGGAGGAGAGCGGAGGGGGATGATAGCTGCAGAGTGATGAGCGGCTTCCTCCTGCGCCCATCAGCGGCGGCGGCAGCGCGATAGAACCCAGCAACTATCTCTCTGATTGAGAGTAGTAGTTGAGCGTAGTCCAGAGCGGCGTTCGGCAGGCGTTCGGTAGCCGCGGGGCCGTTTCGGTGGCGGTGTGCTTACTGTTATGTACTGAAGGACACTTGCTCCCCAAAGTATTCCATAAATGTACTCATCAAAAACCTGTATACTGTTACATGTACAGACATATCCTTGTAATTTCAATGGAGTGTCCACAGGGGCGCACTATATAATATGAAGTCAATGGTACTCATTGACAGCTAGATATAGTTGCGCCCCTGCAGGCGATCCATTGTAATAGTGCGCCCCTGCAGGCGATACATTGTAATTACACCCCCGGTTCTGACCCGCTCTTTTTAAGAGAATCTGAAGTCTCCCTGATCTACTAAATTAAGGGAAATAGCCATATATGTTGTCGTAGTTCCCCATAATGAATGTACATTTAGAAATTTGGCGAACACATTCCGAAGTAGAGAACAGAGTAAAAAGATAGTTTTGGCCGGACTTCTCCCTTTATCCCCATGAATGGAAATATAGATTTACATACACACTTAAAAGGGGAAAATTATACTGTATTTTTTGCTTTATAAGCCCTTTTTGGCCAAACGATGGATCTTTTTTTTGCCCTCTTACTCTTTTGGATGGCCGTCATTTTGCTGCCAAACAACACAGTTTGGAATCACAGTGTTGTTTTTAAAATATCGGCTTTTATGTGGCCGCAAAATGGCCAAGTGTCTGCGTCTTGAATTCCGCAGTACAGGCTGCCTGACATGTCAGACTGCCCTGACTGTTTCCCTAACGGTCGGACACAAGTGCGTAGGCGCTGTGCCCAACTGCTAAATAATCTGTGCAGCAAGTTTATAGCTGCCAGTCCCCCTTTTGCTGCCGGACACAAATGTGAATCTAGGTGTGTGTATTTTTATATAGCAAATCTTGTCTGTTGTGCAAGATTCCAGCAGATCTGGGTATATGTTGGTACACTGTTTGTCAGGTAGAGTTTTAAAGACTGTGTGCGTAGTCATTTCATATACTTTATATACAACCGTTCACTGCATTAACCCTTTCACTGCTAAAGACCACCAGGGAAGGTTAACAACATAAATTTTTTCCCCATTGTCAGTTTTCTAAACCAGGGTTACAGATCAATAACAAAATTGGGGGGGGGGGGGGAGGGGACTGTCCACTCCCCAGCCCACTAAGGCTGCGGGTCACTGATATTCCTTTGTAATTTTACAGATTTTTTTTAATTTTTTTTTTTACATTTTCCTCTCTCCATTATAAATTAATTCTGAAATCTTTCCAGTCATCTCTTCTCATTTTTCCTCTTTCCAGGACAATTCCATGCTGGCAAACTTCCAAATAACATTGCGACACTGTTGAAACTGGGGTACAAAGGTCTTTGGGAGATGACTTGTGTTTGCTAATAGCGGATTCTGATGTCCTCAGACAACCCTTTGTCATCACCATTGTGGCAACATTTGTCTCATCATTTTGTTTTAAATAGTTTTTTTTTTCCTTTATAATTATATATTATATATAATATATATTATCCTATATATATAGTACTATATTATTATATGTGTGTGTTGTGTGTGTGGTGGTGTTGTGGGTGGTGTGTGGTGGTGTATTGTGTTGTTGTGGTGTTATAATTTGCCCTTTTGGATTTAATACGAGTACCGTATTGTTCGACTATAGAGCGCTGACCTTCAATTTTAGCCTGCTAAGCCATCCAGTTTCATATATAAGGCGCACCGGACTATAAGGCGCACCAGACTTCTGCATGGCGCATTGTGGCCACCGAGTTAGGAGCCTCAGTACAGTACAGTGTTGCTCTATAACCTCCGGACACTAGGTGGCGCTATCAATGAAAGTCTTGCCTGAACCTATGGCCTGAGCCTGTATCCGGTGCTGCGGAGAAAGCAGGGAGAGCGGGACAGCACCAACAACGTGAGAGAGCGGTACAGCGGGAGAGAGGACACGGACAGGCCAGCGGAGCCATGGGCCGGAGTCCAGGTGAGGAGCGCTGCGCTGTGATGGCGGGGAGACGTGAGCTCAGCAGCCTATCTGCGCCATGGAGGCCGTGAGCTGTCCCAGTCCATATATAGGCGACACTGGACTATAAGGCGCACTTA
>NW_027209539.1:0-19323 GCF_027789765.1 Dendropsophus ebraccatus | reverse complement strand
TTCATACCCTGATCCCAGCTCCCTTCTACTCCTGCGATCCCATTCCAAATCGCTCTATTTGCTTGCCTTGTTGCCTGACCGCCCGCTTACATTTTGACTAATTCTTTGATCCCTGATTTTTACTGCGTTGTCTGTTTGGTTCTGACTTGCTTGTTGACTCTCCTTTGTTGTGTTTGTCTGTCTGTCTTGTTCGCTTTTACACTTATTAAGTGTAGGGCATGTCTTCGTGGTTGTCCGCATCTGCTTAGGGTCGACTGAGGCAAGTAGATAGGGACAGTGGGTGGGTTCAGCCTTAGGGTCCACTGTCTTGTTTTGTCTCTACCTCCCCGTCCTGACATATCTAACTAATATTGTATAGGTCCCCTGCTGTTAAGGCAGGGAGGGGGAACCTTCAGCCCTCCAGCCGTTACAAGACTAAAATTCCCATCATGCCTGGACAGCCAAAGCTAAAGCTTTGGCTGTCCAGGCATGATGGGAATTGTAGTTTTGCTTTAAGGTATGCACTACACAAGACCTCGGATGGTGTCCTGTGATGTCTGGCTACAATACAATAAAAGCAGGGTTTTAAAAAAAAAAAATCCTGTATGTTGTTAGGTGTGGCTTCCATGAATAGCTCTTGTTTTTTCCAGCACATTCCCAAAATACTCGATCAGACTGCAATCTGGGAAATGTGGAGGCCAAGTCATCGCCTTTATCTCTTTGAAATGACCCTCATGCTATTCATGAACCATTTTTGCAGTGTGGCAGGGTGTCATCCCGCTTAAAGAGATTCCTAATAGAGATGAGTGAACCTTTCCGACTTTTGTCCGAAAGCAGTTTGCTCGATCGTGATGCCTGTGATCCTGGGTGCATAGTTGCGATCCCGGGAATATTCGGCGAGGATATTCCAGATCGATTCCCTGGAATATCCTGGCCGCATAATATCGCAACTATGCACCCAGGATCACAGGCATCACGATCGAGCGCAGACGATCCGCGCATCTCTAATCCCTATCATTATACTGTTTCAATGAAGGGTTGTACATGGCTTGTACCAACATTTTGGTAGGTGGTACATGTCAAAGTAACATTCATATGAATGCCAGGTCTCCCAGAAGATTGTCTAGAGTATAACAGTAAGAAAGCTTCCTGGCGTTTTGGCATTAAGACTGAGCCCTATTATGCAGGGAGCTCTATCCAGCCATATTTACTGGAATGCAATTGTGCTACAGTTCCCCTGCTTAGATGGTGGCTGGGCATCCAAATGTAGGAAAAGACTGTGATGGGGTTGCATTGGTATACCATGTAAAGAGAAATGTTCTTTGTTTGAATGTTTCAAATGTTATCACCTCCTGTATATATTCCTTACAGGGTGATACAGTCCACATGAAAAGAGGATTTCAACCCATGCGGTATGCTCTTCGGGAATGCTGTGGGATAACTCTTTTAATCCTTTGATGGACCAAAAAGAAACTTTTTTTTTTTACTTTTCACTGGTTAAAAACTTATTTTCCTGGGCATAATACTCCTTTAATACAGGTAGTGCATAGTTGGTAGTAAAGACTGCTTTACACGACATGATATTGAGAAGGAAGTGAGTGACAACCTGTCAGGTCAGCACCATCTGTGCTATTACACGCACAAACAATGAGAGGGAGGGGCCATGGAGAGCTGCGGGATGGGCTGCCCGGATGATCCTTAGATTATCAAAGTGGCCCCTTGAAGAGAGCGGCGGTCTGCTGCTGATGCCACTTGTATTACACAGAGGGATGAGCCGCAATCCATCACTAACGTAATCATGATTTTTGAACATGTTGAAAGACCACGATTAGCCGACATTGTGCAAGTCGGCTGATCGTGGTCTTTTAACATGAACTATAACACCAAATAATATTGCCTGGAATGGCCAAGTACAGCTGATAATTCTTTGGTGTAATAGAGCATAAATGGTGATAGCTTTAAGGGGTATTCCCATCCCAAGAAGTTATCCCCAATCCACAGGATAGGGAATAACAAGCTGATTGCTAGGGCTCCGACCATTGGGACTCCCACTAATTGAAAGAATAGAGAGAAAATTGTCCCCAGAATGAATGGAGCACATGCTGATCCAGCGCTTTATTCATTCTCTATGTGGTATCTGAACATTGCCAAGCTCATGGTTGGATGGCCCACACAGAGAATGAATGGAGTGCCCAATTAATCAGCTTGTTATCTCGGGGGCTGGGTTCACACTACATATATTTCAGTCAGTATTGTGGTCCTCATATTGCAACCAAAACCAGGAGTGGATTAAAAACACAGAAAGGATCTGTTCACACAATGTTGAAATTGAGTGGATGGCCGCCATATAACAGTAAATAACTGCCATTCAGTGGCGTAGCTACCATGAAGGCAGGGAAGGCGACTGCTATGGGGCCCCTGCAGGAAGGGGGCCCGAAGAAGCCTGCCCTGCCTTCATGGTAGGTACTGACACTGACATCGACTACTGTACCCCCAGGGGTCCAGAGGGGAAGAGGGGACCTGCCACTGCACTGTTCAGCCCCCTCACTGTAGTGCCGGGAGAGCGGGCTGAACAGAGGAGCAGGACCTGCCAGGTCCTGCACGGCACAGGAGAGGGATATAGGACCTTATAGTCACATGACCCAAAGGTCCTGAATACTTCTATGTGAAGATCAGCCCGGACTACAGGAGGAGGAGGGGGAAGCCTGGGAGCTGTAAGTGCTGTGTATGTGTCAGTGAGTGTACATATGTATCTGTGGGTATATATGTATATGTCAGTTTGTGTATATATGTATCTGTGTATATATTTATATGTCAGTATGTGTATGTATCTGTGGCTACATGTGTGTGTGTATGTCAGTAGTGTCTGTAACACTGGTGTATGTGTGTGTGTGTGTGTGTGTGTGTGTGTGTGTGTGTGTGTATGTCAGTAGTGTCTGTAACACTGGTGTATATGTGTGTGTTTGTGTATGTCAGTAGTGTCTGTAACACTGGTGTATATGTGTGTTTTTGTGTCTGTCAGTAGTCTCTCAAGTGATTGACAGGTTTGCTCCCAAAGATGTTCTGCAGCAGCTTCTATTAATGTTGGGCTCTAATAAAAGAACCCACCACTAATATCTGCTGCATTTTCTTTTATTTCTGTTCGAGTATTACTTATTACACTGAGATGATTTCCCGTGTACAGTCTACTCATGGTGTACACATCAGCACTAGTGTAATCACATTACAGCGTATATATGTGTGTATGTCAGTGGCGTATCTGTTACGTTAATGGTGCCTCTGTGTGTATATATGTGCATCATTGTCTGTGTTTGGCAGTGGGGGGGGGGGTGGAGGGTAGTAGGGGAGCGTACAGGATTAATGGGGCCCCGTACAGTTTTTTGCTATGGGGCCCCATGAATCCTAGCTACGCCCCTGCTGCCATTATTTCAATACAACAGCTGTTGTTTTAAAATAACAGCAATATTTGCCATTAAATGGCGGCCATCCACTCAATTTCAAAATTGTGTGAACAGATCCTTTCTGTGTTTTTAATCCACTCCTGATTTTGGTTGCAATATGAGGACCACAATACTGACTGAAATATACGTAGTGTGAACCCAGCAAGTGTATCTTTCAATATAACTTTCAAAATCTAAATCAACAGTAAATGTGATAAAAAGCAAGTTTGCAATATACATTCATTATTTTTTTGTTGTTGTTATGCTGTAAAAACAAAGCTGAACTTACCAGAAATCCAGGTCCAGCCTCCTGAAGGCAGATTTTCTGACTTGTGCTGATTGAAAAAAACAGAATAAACACAGGAAGTCCCGGCCAGTACAGAGAGTCACGGCTCAATGTGTCAATCAGTCACATGACTGGCTTGTCTGTGAGTGCTCAGATGGCCTGGGATACACAGTACTTCCCGATTCCGACTCTCCGACGGTCAGAACACAGGAAGTGCCGTGTTTTCCCTGATAACTAAAAAAAAAAATAATGAATGTAAATTGCAAACTTGTTTTATATCACATCTACTGTTGCTTTAGATTTTCAAAGTTATAACGACAGTGACACTTTAACCTGTGGATAGGGGATAACGTCATGGAATGAGAATACCCCTTTAATACTTGTGTCGCCAATATTTGTGATAGAAGAGTTGAAGTGTTATCAGGGTGACAGGTTATGAGTGAGAACAATTCGATGACATGACTTCAGAAACATTTGAGAAACAATTGTATCATTTGTGAATGTTTTGATGAATGACTTGAAATGCAAAGTGTAGATAAATTATTAACCAAACTTCTTGATTAAGTGCACAGTGGCAAGGCTGGAGATACAGCTAAGCCATCTTTAAATTATTTAGTTCCTGCCTTCCCATTGAACTGATGCAATTTCACTTTAAAATAAAGATGTTCTTCTGTATCCAACACTTATATAGACATTCCTAAAATGTATTAGTTGTATGTGTATTTCCCATACGTAATGTACAGATAATATAAGTGATGTACTTTTTTCTGTTATTCTTTCAAGCTAGAGCAACAAAAGAAAACACATTGCTTTGGTACTTTTCTGTATATACCAATATAGTAACATAGAAGATTGGTAGCAGAAAAGACCAAGAACCCTCTGATATATACCAATATAGTAACATAGAAGACTGGTAACAGAAGAGACCACCATTACCAACAACACTCTGATTCTTTCAAGCTAGAGCAACAAATAAAACGTTGCTTTGATACTTTTCTGTATATATCAATATAGTAACATAGAATATTGCTAGCAGAAAAGACCAACAACCCTCTGATATATACCAATATAGTAACATAGAAGACTGGTAACAGAAGAGACCACCATTACCAACAACACTCTGATTCTTTCAAGCTAGAGCAACAAAAAAAACATTGCTTTGATACTTTTCTGTATATATCAATATAGTAACATAGAATATTGCTAGCAGAAAAGACCACCATTACCAACAACCCTCTGATATATACCAATATAGTAACATAGAAGACTGGTAGCAGAAAGGACCACCATTACCACAATCCTCTGGGCAACTACAAATCCACCAAACTTTTCAGGGATCCAAGTCACAAAGTAAATCATTGTAGATATAGTGTTATATATTTCCATATTGACCTGCTAAAAAAAAAAGGCAATACTCACCAGTTTACTGTGCTTGAAATACGTGATGTTTTATTTACAAGTATCCATGTCGATACATCATTGTAGCTGCGGGTAAGACGCCAGTTTAACAGCAACTTCACAGGTGACAGCTGTTTCACGCTTAACGCGCTTCTTCCAGAGGTCTGGAAGAAGTGTGATGTGTAAAGGTTGGGCATGTGAACAGACCCACGTGATGTAGCAAAAAAAGTCTGTCGTTTCTTTCTTTTTTTTTCATGTAGTAAAACCACCTTAATGTAATGTCTTTGTGAAACTAACTATATACACTAGCAATTATTGCAGTTAGTTAGATAAAAGTTGGACGTGATTTTCATATTTCATCCATGTAGACATTTAAAGAGAATGATAAAAAGATAAGTGCTAAAAGCTCGAGTACATTAACGCAGGGAAAGATAACAGAAATGAGTTCTGATTTGAAAAAAAAAAAATCATTACCAACAACACAACTAAAAAACCTTTGAAATAACATGAGATGAGATAGGTGACAAAGAAAAAAAATGATTTGTACATTGTATTGTATTTCAATTAACCTTTGAGTCTTAGCCTTGGAATAAGATTGCATCTCTTCTCTGTTTTCAGACTCTTGCCTGGTGAATGCTGGCAGCAGACCGTAGGCTTTATCTTGGCACGCCTGTGTACCAACTGTTCTTTGTGGTGTATTGTGACAGATGGAGGGCACTGAACTCAGATCTATCCACTCCAGGTGCCTAACTCAACGGATATTTGAAAAACCAATGATCCATGAAGCTAAGCCGATTGAATATCACAGGGAAGAAGGAGAGG
This sequence comes from Dendropsophus ebraccatus, assembly GCF_027789765.1. NCBI lineage: Eukaryota > Metazoa > Chordata > Amphibia > Anura > Hylidae > Dendropsophus > Dendropsophus ebraccatus. Next base: position 13,398 of record NW_027209539.1, on the reverse strand, counting down.
GAAGACTGCTTGAAACCTACAGCCAAAACTTGACCATTGTTTAAAAGAGAACTGGAAAATAAATCATGGAAATTAAACCACATTAAAAATGTTGGTGTTGTCATAGAATATGTCCTTGGTGCTGTCTAGAGATGAGCAAGTACTAAATGCTCGGGTGCTCGTTTTGAGTAACAAACCCCATTGAAGTCAATGGGCAACTCAAGCATTTTGCAGGGGACCAAAGCTCTGCACAGGGAAGGTTGCCTGAAAACTTGGTAACCTCAGAAAATGATGGAAACAACACGGAAATGGACAAGAAACAGCAGGGCAGCATGCATGGACGCCTCTGGGGCTAATCACACCATTACGCCAAATTATGGGCAACAGCCGGGTGGTGGCCCTCAATACAATTTTGCTGACCCAGACCAAGATGGGCAAGGCACAGGTGCTGGCACATGTTAGGAAAGCACACAACTAGGTGCAACTGGGAGGACTTCTGGTGTAGTCTATGGAGTCTGTGTGTACAAGGTACCAGGTGCTTTTTGTTTTAGAGCACCGTTACACTGCACACTGCACAGCCAGGATAGGTGTAGCTGCACTACAGATCACAGCAAGCCAAGGTACGGCAGCAGCAAAAATGAATATTGAGAGGACTTTGGGCAATTTCTTTGGGGTCTTTGTGGACCACGTGCTGTCCCCTTTCTGGCACCAGTCTCTCTGCACAGTGTGCAGCCAAGATGGTGGTAGCTGCACTACAAGTCCCAGCCAGCAGTCAAGAGTAGCAAAAAAAATGTAGTTGTAGCCCTAAGAAGGACTGTTGGGTTCTTTGTGGATGATTCCTGCCTAACAGACACTATTATTCCCACAATTACAGATCAGAAGAGAGGTTTTTCTTCCAGCACTCCAACCAAAAATTGTAAACTATTAAAGCAGTCCTTTATTTCATCTTGGTTAAAAAAGTTTTACTCCCTATGGGAGTACCCGCACCTACAGGTTTCGCACTGTCAGTGCTTAATCATACCATGAGGTGGAATCTGATTGGTTGCTAGGGGCAACTAAGACAATTCTACTTTACACCAGTTAAAGTATCTATCAGATAAATCTCCCCCTATGTCTTATTTTTGGGGGATGTCTTATTTCTCTCCACCCAGAAAGGGGAAGAGAAATAAGACATGCTCCCTGGAATAATCACCCCGGGACCAAGTGCGCATCAGTGGGGCAACATGGGTCAGGCATGCGGCTCAACATGCGTCAAGTGTGTGGCGGTGGCGGCATGCATCGGGACGTGCGGAGGACATGGGGGCCATGGACCAGGCTGCCTGCGGCGCCGGATTTGGAGATCCACAAGGGGATTAAGTGAGTCCTGGGTGGTGGCGGCGGGTGGCAACTGGTGGCCTTACTTTTAGGTGTCGCCTTACTTTTGGGGGTGCCCTAGTTTAGAGTAGGGGTGCCTTATTTTCAGGGGGATGCCTTACTTTAGGCTAGAGTAGTTGGGGTGTCTTTTATTAGGAGGATGTCTTATTTTCAGGGAAACATGGTCGTAATAACTGCAAGTGCTGGTTAGGAGGGACATTTGAGGAACTGGGAAGCTTAGGTGCAGCAGTGAAATTAGGTGGAGTCAGGGGGGTCTGCCAATCCGGGGCCAACCCTGGCAGGGGCCCACTGATCTCTCCAGAGGTGATTAGCTATAGTGGCTCCCCTGCACCGTCCACCCCTGCACAGTGAGAGTTCATGCTCCTGTATGCATATTCCGGGGCTTGCTACGCTAATAGGTTACCGCCCACGAATATACGTGCAGAAGCAGGGAATCCAGTGTGATGCCGGACTCCCTGCTCCTGCACTATAGGAGTGCCCCTGCTGTCAGCTGTTTGTGTGTCCTTAGAAGGGCCCTTTACTTCTACAGAAGAGTGGGAACCATTGGTGAGGTGAGTAGCTGGTTTGTTTTTTTACTTTCACTTGGCTGAAGAAATGTCCATCCAGAAGATGGAGGACACAGGAGGAGGAAATATAAGGTGATCGGGGACACAGGGAATATGAGGAGATGGGGTACACAGGGGGAGTATGAGGAGATGGGGGGACACAGGAGGAATATGAGGAGATGGGGACACAGGGGGGAATATGAGGAGATGGGGGATACAGGGGGAATATAAGGAGATGGGGGACACAGGGGGGAATATGAGAAGATGGGGGACACGGGGGAATATGAGGAGATGGGGACACAGGGATGAATATGAGGAGATGGGGGACACAGGGGGAATATAAGGAGATGGGGGACACAGGGGGAATATGAGAAGATGGGGGACACGGGGGAATATGAGGAGATGGGGACACAGGGATGAATATGAGGAGATGGGGGGGACACAGGGGGAATATGAGGAGATGGGGGACACAGGAGTGAATATGAGGAGATGCTGGACACGGATGAATATGAGGAGATGGGGACACAGGAGGGAATATGAGGAGATGGGGGGACACAGGGGGAATATGAGGAGATGGGGACACGGGGGAATATGAGGAGATGGGGACACAGGATGAATATGAGGAGATGGGGGCACAGGGGGAATATGAGCAGATAGGGACACAGGAGGGAATATGAGGAGATGGGGGACACGGGGAATATGAGGAGATGGGGGACACAGGAGGGAATATGAGGAGATGGGGGACACAGGGGGATATGAGGAGATGGGGGACACAGGGGAATATGAGGAGATGGGGGACACGGGGAATATGAGGAGATGGGGGACACAGGAGGGAATATGAGGAGATGGGGGACACGGGGAATATGAGGAGATGGGGGACACAGAGGGAATATGAGGAGATGGGGGACACAGGGGGAATATGAGGAGATGGGGGACACAGGGGGAATATGAGGAGATGGGGGACACGGGGAATATGAGGAGATGGGGGACACAGGAGGGAATATGAGGAGATGGGGGACACAGGGGGAATATGAGGAGATGGGGGACACAGGGGGAATATGAGGAGATGGGGACACAGGGGTGAATATGAGGAGATGGGGACACGGGGAATATGAGGAGATGGGGACACAGGGATAAATATGAGGAGATGGGGGACACAGGGGAATATGAGGAGATGGGGATACAGGGGGAATATGACAAGTTGAGGACACAGGGAGGATTATAAGGTGATGAGGACACAGGGGGAATATGAGAAGATGGGGACACAGGAGCGAGGATTATGAAGAGATTGGGAGACCCAGGTGGAGAGGATTATTAGGTGATAGGGCACACAGCAGGGGAATTATGAGGAGATCGGGACACAGGGGGATTGGGGGACACTGGAGGGATTATGAGGAGATGGGGACAGGGAGATTATAGGGGGGACACAGGGGAATATGAGGAGATGGGGGACACAGCAGGGGGGAAGGGTTATGAGGACATGGGGGACACAGGAGGGGGATTATGACTACATAGGGGCACAGGATGGGGGATAATGACAACCTGACGAGACGGGAGGATTATAAATTTACATCCTGGCAGGTAGTTCCTAATACCTAACCAACCCTATTCCTCTTCTCCTAACCCACGGCCTGCCATTATTTTAAGGAGGGGGCCCACTCAGACTCACTCGCCCCCCTAGGCTGAACCCCTAGCTACGCCCCTGCTTAGGTGGCCACCGGGTGCTGCAAATGATGACAGCTTAGGGGGCCCAGTGTATTGCAGGAGCAGGCCATGGGGCCCCCTAATGGGGCGGGCCCCTTAGCAGCCACTATGGCTGCTTCAGTGGTAGTTACACCCCTGGGTGCATGTTTTATTGTAATAAATTATTCCATGGTTTTCTTTAAGAAAATTGGTGCCCTTACTTGCAACTAAAACCCAATGCAATATATAACCAGTACTTTGCTCCTTCTTGTCTGCATTGTCACCTCAGCTACAAAGCTGTCTTATTGTGGATTCTCAATGTCACACTAATATTGCCTGCCTCCCTCTTCATTGTTCCGTTCTGCAGTCTGAGCATGACGACACCGTCTTAAAAAAAAAATAAATCTGCTTTGCAAGATGTCGATTTAACTCCGGCATTGTCAAATCCTGCATGCTGCATAGAAATCCTGCAATAAGCTTCTATGTCGGTGCTCTGCAAGTCCAATAATAAATGAAATGCAGATGCCAGACGGGAGAATTTAGTGAATGTGCTTCAGCAGCATGCCAGGAATAATCAGCCCAATAAAGAATGATGTGTCCTCGTGCGACCTGCAGTATGTTTCAGCCGTCTTCCCCCAAGGAGTCTCTCTCTTTCTCTCTCTCTCTCTCTCTAATCTGCCACATTGATAGAACAATCGCTCTTGAAAAATGGTTTGTCCTTGTTTGACCTGAATTAATCTTTAAATATCCTCACTTAAGGTTTCAGCGCTGCTGCCCTTACTCCTCTTTTCCTTCGCCTTTATCTTTCCACTTCCTTTATTTTTAATGCAGTTTGTTGCAGATTTCATCCTCCTATATCCACCCCTTTTCCACCCCTTTCTCCCACCTATGCCGGTGGCTGGTGCTGCGCTATCCTGAAATGACCCCGCTTCGCTAGTCGTGTCTGGTGAAAATAAAGAGGCTTGTGGCTGTGAATTCTAATGACATGGATTCTGCAGCAAGGAAGTGCTATGCTTCCCATTGCTCATCAGTATTATTACAGCCTTCAACCAGAATGCTGGATTCCCATTGTTTAGCACTGGCTTGTTTCCATCACACTTGAACGCATGAAAAATATACTGGCACAAGCCTATAGGTTGCAGCTTACAGATGATAAAGTCACCTGCATTGTCCTCGCAGCAGCTTGTGCTGGGTTAACTAGCTGCATGATCCATTACATGTGTCCGTTTCTTACGTTCTCTCTCTCTTTTTTTATTTTTTTATTTCTGTTAGCATCAGAGCAGATTATTACGTATTGCCACAGGCAAGGAGATTATGCACATATGGGTATGGATATGGAATAGCATTATTATGCATTACTACTGAGTTCTAATGCAGACGTTGTACGTGCAGGTGCTGAGCAAATATATTGTATTACATTCATTTTTATTCAAAATGTTCGAGGATTTGCAGAGATTATTATTTTTCATGATTTATCTAATGTCCTTAAATTATATGGCGCTCCACAAAGTGATAATGATCAGGGACAAATAAAATTCCTATCCCACCATACATACCACACTCCCCCCCTCCAAAAAAAAAAAACAAAAAACAAAAATGATTAGTGGCCAAAGTGATTAGGGGCTTAGCTACAGTATTGCAGTGCCACCACTATACAGTGAATGGAGCCACTGCTACCGGCCCTACTTAATGTATGTGCACTTATCCAGGTAATTTTACATTTCCAACTTTCTAAATAGTTTTTTATTAAAAATATCTTTCCATATTGTGTCTCCATGGTTACAGACTACAAACAAGCCTTGTAGTCTGTTGTGTTACTCCATTCCCCTAGCCCCCACCGCATTCAAACTCGCAAACAATTAATTTTTCATTATTATTATTATTATTATTATTAAACAATGGAGGGAACCAGTAGAGAAGGTAGATGGAGTAAATGTGAGGGGGGGGGGGCTGCCCCCTGTGTTCTAAATGTCCAGACATGATTATGGGTGCACATCAACATCATTCAAAAACTTATCAATTTTTTTTTCTGTTCAAAGTAAAACAGGCAGAATTCCATGGCAAATCCCTCCTACCTCAGTGTGTCAATGTGAAGCCTTGCGCGCCGCCGCTCTCTGTTAAAAGAATTGACATGTCATTTCTTTGAGTGGAGAGCAGAGGCGCACGAGGTATCCCATTGCCACACTGAGGCAGGCAGGATTCCTAGTGGAGTCTGTGGCGGGGCTCCGCCGTGGAATTCTGCATGTTTTACTCAGTGTGAACGCACCCTAGATGTAGTGTTTTAATTTTCTTTTCTGTATTTTTTTCAAAAAAGTTTTTAAATATTTTTTTTCTGTTCGGGTTAAGGTTAATCTTAGAGTGTCTGTATATTAGATTGCATTGTTTTTTGTTTTACTTTTCTTTCATTTTTAGTATTTAGTAGTATTTTTTAGTATTTCTGTGGTTAATTGGCTACCATTCAGCACAGACTAGAGACGATTCCCTGTGGCATCTGCAGGGATAAATGGCCTAGATCAGGGACAGCGCTTATGCCACATAATCACTTAGATGTACATACTGCTTATTGAGTCCATATTCATGCAATGTTGGGGAGGGCTCATGCACTGTACAGTCCCCCTGCACTATGACTTCCTATGTAGTGAGCTCCCCATAGTGGTGGCTGAAGAAATGCAAAGATTTATCAATTACAGTTTATGATTCAGGAGTTTGTAGTTATATTTAACACTTTTAAAAGGTCTTTGTTGCTTTTGATCTTATCTAGGTGAACAGTCAGCATAGTTACAAAACATCTCAGCCATCTTCTCACTTACAATCTAGCTCTAAACCTGTTTCCCCATGTTCAGTACACAAATCATACTCACTTTCATAGATTCCACCCTCTGGGTAACTGACATGGAGACATGTTTTGTGCACAACCAGCAACCAGAATCATGTCTCACAAGAAAGATCATAGCTTTGGTTTAAATATTGCTACCATTCAAAGCGTATAAATCACTTGTTAGGGTGTGCTTAAACATAGTCATTATTCCAGTGATCCAACCAAAAGCCAATCATACAGATTATCTTTGTATATAAAAGTGCAAAATGGTCAAAACTATAAAGGCACACGCCATGGCTTTTCTGCAGAGTCCGGATGTTGGATATAGCACCTGGTGAAGGGAAATTTCATGCATATACTACATAATGTGTATTCATACGGACATGACGCATATTGATATGGTGATGTGTTGTGTGAATTGGTGAACACCAAGAGAGGAAAGTGCAAGAATTCAAACATGGAAGTATACATGTGTGTACAGCAGGTGTGGCCAACTTGACTTGAGTGTAATGGTACATTTATAAGGGTAATGGTGTGTTTACACAGAACAAATTTACTCTGACAGATTTTTGAAGCCAAAGCCAGGAAACAGACTAGAAACAGGGAACATGTCATAAAGGAAAGACTGAAATTTTTTTCAAATCTATTCCTTGCTATGGCTTCCAAAATCTGCCAGAAAAATCTGTCTCTGTAAATCTGTCAGCATCAAGTAGGCGCTGTTTGCAGAGTCTTCTTAAATGAAACCAATCACGCCGAAAATCCATCTTAAGATAAGGAACGTGCTGGCACATCACCCAGCACGTTTCCTAAACATCCCCCTGTAACCTCCGTGCCCCCCCCTCCATCAGTCAGTAATCTTACTTTGAAGAAGTCCTGCGCTGTATGTAAATTTTCTGGCAAGTAGTCACGTGGGGGCGGATTTAGTCAAAGGTGGACAGAATCAGGTCACAGTCACTGGGAGTCTGTCATCAGTGGTGAATCACGTAGTAGGTGCTTGTACAGAGTCTGCTGTAATGGCGTAGCCCAGCGTGCTTGAGGTTGCCTTCCATCCACGTTGACCCGGCGGCTTGCTTTTCACGTCGGCGGCGTGCTGACGTCATCCGCACGCAGCGTCTTACGGAGTCCGCACATGCGCAGTACGTCGGCGGCGTCTCCCGCCGTACTGCGCCATGAGCGGACTACAGAAGACGTCTGCGCTGCGTGCGGATATGTGTCAGCGCCCCGCTGACGACAAGTGAAACGCAAGCCGCGGTCACGTGGATGGAAGGCAGACCTCAAGCACGCCCCTCTGGGCGTGATTACAGCCATTACAGACGCCCAGGACCTGTGACTGATTCTGCCCCACCTTGACTAAATCCGCCCACCGTGACTACTTGCCAGAATTTACATACAGCGCAGGACTTCTTCAAAGTAAGATTACTGACTGATGGAGGGGGGCACGGAGGTTACAGGGGGATGTTTAGGAAACGTGCTGGGTGATGTGCCAGCACGTTTCCTTAACTTAAGATGATTTCGGCGTGATTGGTTCCTTTAGGTTTGATCAACCATGAGACCCTGCAAATTCATCACTATCAGCAGCACATTACATGTTACCAGGGGTTTAGCTAGGATTCATAGGCTCCATAGCAAATGGATGAATCCTGTAGAGGAAAAAGCCCCCCCCCCCTCCCTTCCCACCTGGCGCAGCGCAGTCCCCTGGCATTCCTTTGTTCTTTCAGCTCCCTGCCACTCGAGTGACGTGGTGCTGCTGTGATCTGCTTTCCTGCTGCTAACTGGTTGTTGTCAGTGGCGTACATGAAGACAGACCATGCTTCATCGGATGGGGGCTGCATTACCACCCAGGCCCTATAGCAGTTGCATGGTCTGCCTACATGGTAGCTACACCATTGCATATTACACAGGCAATGAGCAGCTAATAATGATTTTATTAGCTGCAAAGAGGCTATGTGCACATATGAAAGTTTAAATAGCTTTAATGATGCAATTTGCAGCAAATTGTATGATCTTGGTAAAAAAAAATGAGGCCATTTTCATTCAATTACATCAAAATCGTGGCAAACACATCACTATATAGAGCCAAATCACACCTAAAATGCACACCTAATAAACGCTATTTAAACACCAGGGGGAACATTTATGAAGAATGGTGTATTCTCAGCCAGAGACGGGTTTGCACACCAACGTTCTCATTGGGGCGCATACGCGGAGTACAGCACGGAAAAGACACGCTATACAGCACATGTGCGCTTAATTAAAAAAATCAGCGCGCCGACATGAGAGAAGGCACATCTTTGGATGACCTCACAGCAATGCACTGCTGGAATGCCCAGGGGACAGTGACTACTTGAGAACAGGACACCGCCCAGATGACTAGTTGGGCTCATTTACATAGAAGAGCAAACTTACTAAAGTTTTATGCATTATATTGGGCAGGGATGGAGGGTATAGAAACATGTCTGGAAAAGTGTGCGCTGGGTGATGCAAACAGCATAAGCTAATACCCACAGACCTGAAAGACTGGGGTAAAAAAAAAAAACTTTGACTAGTCAGTGACAGACTGCAGACGCCACCGCCACGACCATGAGGGTATTTCCCCCCAGCATATAATATATTCTATATAGATACTTGGGGCCCCATTATTTTTAACTATTTCTTTCGCCTATGTTTTATTTTAAACACACAGTAAAAGTTATATTTAATAGGGTGAGGTTACATTCAAGGGGGTTTGGTATCCAAATCCTTCAGGTCTGAGGGTATTAGCTTATCGTGGTATATAGTGATACCCCCGACCCACCTAAGAGAGCAATAGGTGGTTTTGTTGGGTGATGCAGCAGCACATTTCCTTAGTGTTAGGGTGCCTTTACACAGAGAGATTTATCTAATAGATTTTTAAAGCCAAACCAGGAACAGACTATAAACAGGTCATAAAGAAAGACTGAGATTCCTCCTTTTCTCTCAAATCCATTCCTGGGTTTGGCTTCAAAAATCTGTCAGATAAATCTGTGTAAAGGCACCCTTAAGAGAGACATTTTTTACTGTTGGTTCTCTTTAACCTTTCAGAACATTTGAAATACATATGTTAAAATTAGGAATGGTCCGAACAGAGTTCGGATCGGGTTCGTACGAACCCAAACCCCTCGGTAATGATTCCCGCTGTCTGTGCCCGCTCCATGCAGCGGGCGGATCCAGCGGGGAGGACCGCCTGGAAAAATGGGATACAGCCATAGCCATTTTTCCAGGCGGTCCTCCTCCCGCTGGATCCGCCCGCTGCACGGAGCGGGCAGACAGCGGAATCCGATGCGAGCGTTCGGGTTCATCTGAACCCGAACCTCGGCGGGTTCGGACCATCCCTAGTTAAAATGTAAGCCACTCACCTTACTCCATCCACAGTAGGTGTGGCTGTATATTAAATAGAGTTGTCTGGAGAGCAGAAGGCGGCTCCAATGGAGCTGGGTCACAGAAGGGATGGGATATGGTCACACTGGGGGGGATAGCAGGCCTGCCCCCAGTGCACCAAGCCGGTGCTCGGGAAAAGACCAGTGCCAAGCGAAGCAACAGGGCGGCATTTCAAAAAATGTACTGCGCACCGGCACTAAACAGCTAAGGTTTGACAAAAAGGCCAGGTGCAGAGATGATAAATCCCCCTCAAAGTGCTTTGTTGTCTGTGTATTATAAGCCACATACTTTATTGGCCTCTTCTTAAAGATTTTTGTTCTTTGTTTAAAATGCAGAGTGAAAGCCTCATTTTCTGATCACCATTCTTCTTACTGTGATATCTGGTGAATGGATGGGAAGGAGGGACTAAACACACAAACATTCTGGTCTTTACTGCCATCTTGTGTATGGTCTAAGTACTGTCTAACTACTACAAATATTCCCAGCACAATAATTATATAGTAAGTTTATTCTGATCTCACCATTCACAGAATTTGAAGTGAAATGCGTGGCTCTGCTTCATTACGTGCCGTGCATATTCATAGTTTCCCCCCTTTTGAAGCTCACGTTACCCCATTTTCTGACAGGCTGCATCTTACTGCTGCTTTGGGGACTAGAGGTTCACTGCTCCGTATGTTTCTCTATGGGATGCTCAATTACATAGAGAAACATACATAGCAGTAAAAAATAAAAAGTACTCACCTCTGCTTCCATGCTGACATTTGTCTTCTCCTCCTATGACTACGGAGGCCGTGCATGATAGCTGACATGATCTTGCTAACCTGTTCAGCTTCTGGTTCCAGGGGAGTAGGAGACATATTAAGACTGTCAGCAACTGAGAATTAGACACTGACAGTGTTCCGTTCTGATACTGTCACTTAGTATGACAGCAGCAGCGGTGCAGCCTGATTCAATGATATTCACAGTCTTACCAAGTATTTTTAGGCTAGATTTATATGTAACATATCCAATGCAGATACCTGCCACATTCACTTCAATGGACGGACCATACTCGCCAGTGGGATTGCCCCGCCGCAGCGAACTGATTGGCTGACCTCCAGGAGACACCGGGAGCCCCTGAAGCAAGCCGGTGCGTTGAACCCGGTACAGTAGGTTACAGTAGGTTGAAGTGAATGGGCAAGTATCCTCAGTGGATTTTCGCTGCGGAACGTTACATGTGAAGCTACCCTTAGGGGGTATCCAGTGTTAGATAAACATGGCCACTTTCTTCAAGAGACAGCACCACTCTTGTCTCCAGTTCAGGTGTGGTTTGCAATTAAGCTCCATTCACTTCAATGGAATTGAGGTTGTAAACCTGCACCCATACTGAAGAGAAGAGTGATGCTGTCTCTGGAAGAAAGTGGCCATGTTTTTTGTAGTGCTAGATAACCCCTTTAAGGTGTGTTCACACTAAACGAACCCGCAGCTGATTTTCTGCTGCAGATCTGCAGCAGATTTCATTTGATTAACTGAACACAGCATCAAATCTGCACCATCAAATCTGCTGCGGATCTGCTGCAGATCTGCTGCGGATCCTGTAGGTGTGAACGCACCCTTAGGCTGGGTTCACACTATGTATATTTGAGGCTGTATTTGGTCCTCATGGCAACCAAAACCAGAGTGGATTGAAAACATAGAAAGCTCTCTGTTTACATAATGTTGTAATTGAGTGGATGGCCGCCATTTAATGGCAATATTTGCTGTTATTTTAAAACAAAACGGCTGTTATATTAAAATAATGGCAAATTATTTACTGTATATGGCGGCCTATCCACTCAGTTTCAACATTATTGAACAGATCCTTTCTGTGTTTTCAATCCACTCCTGGTTTTGGTTGCTATGAGGACCTGACAAGAGGACCAAATACAGCCTGAAATATACGTAGTGTGAACCCAGCCTTAGGCTGGGTTCACTCTATGTATATTTGAGGCTGTATTTTGGTCCTCATGGCAACCAAAAACCAAGAGTGGATTGAAAACACAGAAAGGCTCTGTTCACACAAGTTGAAACTGAGTGGATGGCCGCCATATAATAACGGTAAATAACTTCCATTATTTCAATACAACAGCCGTTGTTTTAAAATAACAGCAAATATTTGCCATTAAATGACGGACATCCATCTCAATTTACAACTTTATGTGAACATAGCCTTTCTGTGTTTTCAATCCACTCCTTGTTTTTGGTTGCTATACAGCCTCAAACAACAACAGCCTCAAATAAACGTAGTGTGGAACATAGCCTTAGGGTGCGTTCACACACCTACAGGATCTGCAGCGGATTTGATGCCCAGATTTGCTTTGCATTGAATATGACACTTCAATCTTCTGCAGATCCTGTACGTTAAACGCACCCTTAACTGGAGAGAAGTCCCGGACTTTGATATAAGGTTACTACCCTAGGCTTCATCAGAATAATGTGCATGCACCTGAAGCTGCTGACAATAAAAATACATGTTTTTAAGCTGCGGGGACTAGGCAGAGTTCATACAGTCATAAAGTCATAGTAATCAAAAATATAGTGACAGGTTCCTTTAATGATGGCTTTCTTTTTTCGGACCTAATTATATATAAATCATGCTGACATCTTGTGGCCATGTTTTATAATTGCACAATATTCATATTCTTACTTTGACCATTTACTTGAAGGCTAAAGTAGCAGTTCCCTCCGTGCTGGTGTCCCCGCAAAAATAATATTTTTTAACCTCAAAATTAGGGCTGTATTTTACTGTATGTGAACATAACCTAATGCCAAATGCTACCTGCCTTCCGAAATATTTTTTCCACCTGTTCACAAATCGTTTTATTTTCACAGACAAAATATAGTATTATTTCACTGGTGTGAATAAGCCTAAGCTAAAATTATTATGTTAATTTGTTTTCCCTAAGACCCATTGGCATCACAACATAATGGGGTAAATTCGCCCCTGGCGAGCCCCTGGGACGAAGGAATATTTAATGAAAAAAATAACAATTAATTTTAATCCCCTCCTCCATGAGGTATAAATAGGCTCCACCTCCCCCTAGACCCTCAGTCTAATTATAAAGAAACATAAAACAACAGGGAGGGAGTCTTGTGATCCAATGGTTCTTAGGGAAAACAAATTAACATAATAATTTTAGCTTCCCTACTCCCATTGGCATCACAACATATGGGGAATTAGCAAGCATTATCCCCAATGGGCGGGTTATTTATTACGTCCGCATTAAGAACAGATCTTGCAAAGGTTGTTCTTGACAAGAAGAAGTATCCAGCCTGAAATATCTCACAAAGGTAGTCAATGACGAACCAGGTAGCTGCCTGGCATATGTCCCTCAAGTGGCACAGCGCAACGCTCGGCCCCAAGTGGAAGGCCACAGCTCAGTATAGGTGAGGCCCTGGAAATTCTGGTGGATCCATATCATCAGAAGAGTACCATAAGGCCTGGAGTCACCGTATCCATCTGTAATATTGAAGGTTTTGAAAGCCTTTTCCCTTTCTCCCCTTGTTCCTCTTATTCCCTGCGAAAGGGATAAGAAATTTCTCCAGTCTTTACGAAACTCCACCTACTCTATGTAGATATAGATC
>NW_027209538.1:0-19336 GCF_027789765.1 Dendropsophus ebraccatus | reverse complement strand
AGAACATCACTAATAGGGGATACGAACAAAAAAATCTCCCCCTATAATCTTAGGAGGTTCTGGGGTCAATTCCCGCACTGAGCCCCCACAGATCTCTGTATTCTGATCTCCCACAAAGCATCCAGTGTATAGGACCAACTACAACAGCTACAGGAACTAGACTCCCAGCATGTACTGACAATCTGCAGCCTCAGAGTATGCTGGGAGTTGTAGTACAGTGTAGACAGAGGTATTGCTGGACCTTCGTGCTGATGGTTGTCACCCACAGATTGCAGCCTCCAGGAGTCTCAGACACAGGTGATTTATTACAGGGTTGTCCTCTCAGAGACTACAACTCCCAGCATACGAGAGCTGTATAAATGCGAGGGATTTGTCACAGATACAGATGAATTCAGGAAGGAGCGGGGTCAGCATGTCGTGTCTCACTGCAGTTATATATGGTGGGCCCCAGGTCCCAGTCCCACACTGGAAGAAGGCGGCCCCAAACTAAGACGTCCCCGGCCTCCTCCCTGCTCCATCACGTCTGTTTGATGAGAATAGCGGGCATCAAGCAGAGCGGCACCCAAGTTAGCCAGGTATATAACATGCATGTAACAGCCAGTGCCGGGGGGGGGGAGGAGCTCAAAGCAAGCAGGTGCCTAGGACAGCATGAACTACCTACTATAAGGCTGCCTGAATACTGGTATTATTGTAGCTACAGTATATGACTATTATTTAGGTGTATGTGTGGTGATCCCCAGGATGATGTTGTAGTGGGAGGATGGACGGTCACTTGCTAGATGGAAGTGTGATGCCACCAGGCGCAGACTGGGCCACCGGGAAGGTGGGGATTCCCCGGTGAGCCCTCCCCCTCCCCCTCTTGCTGGCCCTGCCCCTGAGCCAGAGAGAGGGGCCTCCCGTTGAGATGATACCTAGTATGGGATGCTCAAGGGGCCCCCTGCGGGCTCCCACATCCTGTGTGTGTAGAAGATCGGCATCATGGGCCCTCCCCCTGCACTCAGTCAGTGTGGGCCAGACCGAACTGCTCTCTTCATGCCTGTCAATTCAGGAAGATGCGGGAGAAGGAGCAGCTGCAGGGCCTCCTCACATCCCCCTCCCCTCTGCAGTGAAGGCTGTTCTCTCTTGCTGGTATTTGCTGTCGGTGCAGAGAGAAGGGGAGGGGCTGCAGGCTGCCAGGGCCTGGCGGGAGAAGAGGAAGTGGAGATGGAGACAAGAGGACTCCCTGGAGCTTCCTTCCCTGCAACAGTGAGTTTGTTAACTGCTTTATTGTCTATCTTTGTTACATCTGTGTCACATATATATATATAGATATATATATATATATATATATATACTATATCTATATGTGTGTTGTGTGTGGTGGGTGTGGTGTGTAATCGTGTTTGTATCATTGTCATTTGTGTTTGCATGTTTGTGACTATGTAATGTGCGGATCTGTGTGTTGTGTGTGTGGTGAGAGAGAGAGGAAGAGTGCATCATCATATATATAGTGTAATTATGTGATGTAGTTCTATAGAGATATATGTTAATATGTAATCTGCATGCTTTTGTATCTGTGTATCTCTGTTTGTGTGTATGTCATGTGTCTGTTAGTATGATTACATGTATGTATATATGTAAGTGTGCCTGGTGCATGTTTGTGTATCTCTGCAGTTCATTTGTGTGTATTGATGAGGAAGTTCCACTCTGGAGGTCCCAGTTGTGCAGGAGATCTGTGAGGCTTAGGGTCTGATCGGTGATTTAGGATTCTCAACATCAAAGATGATAGGAGTTTTAGTAGACGTAACAGTAAGATTTTAATCAATGGATGACGTGTTTTGTTAGAAAACCCTTCAATAGATCTGGTCGAAGAGGGTTCCCATCAGAACGCCCCTCATCCATGATAAAGTCTACTGTTATGTCTATACTACTCCTATCATCTTTGATTGAGAAATCCTGAATCCGCTGATTGGCGCCTACGCTTGATTTAAGCAGTTTGGAGACACATACTCTAGTGCAGTGCTTCTAAACGTGCGCTTCTCACCAGTGAGGCGCCCCCCCTAGGTTGTTGGGTGAGGCCCAAGCTGGTGAGCCAGTTTCACAAAAAAGTCGCTATGATCTGCACAGTCCTTTTTCTGTTTGCAAAATCTCCATTTAGCAACATTATTTAACTTATTTTGTACTTGCTTTATAAGTATATAGAGTGGGAGATGAGTGAAAGGTAGCCTAGCATTATTTTCCAGCTTTTTTAAATTGGAACTTTCACCACAGATAATGAGGCCCAGGCATCTCTTGGCCAGTCTGTTGAGGCTCAAGCATTGCCTGGTCTGTTGGGCGAGGCTCCAGTACAAAAAGTTTGAGAAGCGCTAATTTAAGTGGTGATATGTATGGTGATATTGTAGGTGATATGTATGTGATATATGTGGTGATAGTATGGTAATATATGTGGTGATAATGTATGGTGATGTATGTTGTTTTGATATATGTGGTGATATTTTATGGATGTATATGTATGATGATATATGTTGGATATGAAGGTGATATATGTGGTGATATGTATGTGATATGTATGAGATATAGTGGTGATATATGTTGGGGAATTTATGTGTGCTTATTCTGGTGTATATAGTGATACGTATGGTGATATATGTGGTAATATCTATAGTGATAGACGTGGGATATGTTTATGGTGATATATGTGGTGATATGTATGGTGATTTGTATGGTGAGAATGTGGTAATATCTATAGTGATATATGTGTGATATGTTATGGTGAATATATGGCCATATATGTGGTGATATTATGGTAATATATATGGTGATATGTATGGTGATATATATGGTGATATTTTGGTGATAGAATAAGGTGATATATGTGGTGGTTGTATACTGACACATGTGGTGTTATGATGGTGATATCTGGCGGGTGAGATAGGGATATGTATGGTGATATAATGTGGTGTATGTTTGATGAGATATCAGGTATATGTATGGTGGAAATATAATGTGATATATGTGATGATCATATCAATATATATATATACCTATCGTGATATATGTGGTGATTATGTATGGTGATTATGTGGTGATATATGTGGGATATTTATGGTGATATATGTAGTGATATGTATGGTGATATATAATGCGTATATGTGGCGATTAGAGATGAGCGAACTCGAGCATGCTAGAGCGATCCGAAACCCGAACTCTCGGCATGATTAGCGGTGGCTGAGAAACTTAGATAAAGCCCTAAAGGCTATGTGGAAAACATGGGAAAGTCATGGCTGCATCCATATTTTCCAGATTTATCCAAGTTCAGCAGCCACAACTAATCAAATGCCGAACGTTCGGGTTTGGATCGAATCGAACCGAACCGGTTCGCTCATCTCTAGTGGTGATATATATTTGTTGATATATGTGGTGATATGGATGGTGATATATGGGGATATGTATGGTGATGGTATGGTGATATAAATAGTGATATGTATGGTGATATATATGGTGATATTATGGTGATATATGGGTGATAGTATGGATGTATATTGTGGGGATATATGTGGAGATATTGTTGGTGATATGCAAGGGGATATATGTGGGATAATTTATATTGATATGTAGGTGATACATGCTGTGTTTGTATAGTAATATGTGGTGATATCTATGGTGATTTGTATGTGATCATTAAAGGTAATATATGTGGTGATTGTTATACTGATACATGTGGTGTTATGAATGGTGATATATGTGGTGATGTATAAGGTGATATGTTATGGTGATATATGTGGTGGATATGTTTGATGAGATATGGGTTATATGTAGGGTGATATTATAATGTGATATATGTGGTGATATAAATACTAATATATATATATATAGTGATATAGTGGTGATTATGTCTGGTGATTATGTGGTGATACATGGGTGATCTTTAGGGTGATTATGATGTATGATATATGTGGGATAGTAAGGTGATATATGTGGTGATATGTAAGTGATATATATATGATAATATGGCGATACTTTGGTGATATCTGTGGGGTATTTATGGTGATATGTATGGTGATGTATGTTGTGATATGCATGGTGAATATGTTGTGATATGTATGGTGATATGTATGGTCCTAAAATGTGGTGATATTTTGTGAGATATGCTGGTGATATGTATGGTTATTGGTATGGTGTTATATGTGTGTAATATCTCTAGTGATATATGTGGTGATATGTATGGTGATATGTATGGCCATATATGTGGTGATATTTATGTGATATGTATGGTGATTTGTATGGTGATATATATGGTGATATGTATTGTGATATATATGGTGATATATGTGGTGGTATGTATACTGATACATGTGGTGTTATGAATGGTGATATATGTGGTGATATATAAGGTGATATATGTGGTGATATGTAGTGTTGATATGTTTGATGAGATATGTGTTATTGTATGGTGATATATAATGGAATATGTTGGTGATATCAATATCTATAATATATATATATTGGTGCTATGTATGGTGATTTATGTGGGGATATAGTGGTGATATTATGGGATATAGTATGATGATATGTGGTGAATGTAAGGGATATAGTGGTGATATGTAATGATATGTATGATGATATATGGTGATATGTGGTGATATATGTGGGGACTATTTATGGTGATATGTATGGTGATGTATGTGTGATATGCATGTGATATATGTTGTGATATGTATGGTGATATGTATGGTCATAAAATGTGGTGATATTTATGGTGATATAGGTGGTGTTATGTATGGTTATTTGTATGGTGTTATATGTGGTAATATCTATAGTGATATAATGTGGTGATATGTATGGTAATATGTCTGGCCATATATGGGGATATTATGGTGATATGTATGGTGCATTGTATGGTGAGGATATATGGTGATATGTATTGTGATAATATTGTGATATGTTATAGTGATATATAAGGTGATATAGGTGGTGGTATGTATACTGATACAGGTGGTGTTTATGAATGGTGAGATTGTGGTGATGATATAAGTGATATGTATGGTGGTATATGTGGTGATATGTTTGATGAGATATGTGGTTATATGTATGGTGATTATAATGTGATATATGTGGTGATATATATATATATAATATATAGTCAGTGTCGGACGGGAGTGCCTTGGGCCCACCATGGGGAAATCATTCTTAGGGCCACCCTTCAGCCACCATACTTATCTATGGTAAACATTAATAAGGGTCCAGTTACACTGCGTGTTTGGTGGCAGCTATGGGGCTGCAAACGATTACTAATCAGCAGGGCAGGAATACACAGAGATGTGCAGCCGACAGCAATGATTTTTACAGCCGCACCAAAAGATCAAATCAGCCGACTATGGGGCAATTTGCTTGTCAGCTGATCTTGGACACTTATACATGGGGCTTCCTAGGAGCGCCTTGTTACCGATAATTGCCGGGGTAATGGGCTATAAGACAATTTCCTTTGTATGATTAACAACTGTATACTTAGATTACAAAAGTCATACAGCTACCAATGACACCAGTATATAAAGAGCAAATATCCCCACACATATTGCCGCCATACTATTACTGACCAGATGCTGTATACTGAGACTGATTTTACCAATAATACCAGTTATATAGGCGGGAAATATTATCACAATACATATTACCGCCACAATTACCGCCATACTGTTACTGACCAGATCCTGTATACTGATAGTGATATTACTAATAATACCGGTATATCAGAGGGAAATATTATCACCATACATATTACCGCCATACTGTTACTGAACAAATCCTGTATACCAATAATACCAGTATACAAGGGGAAAATATTACCGCCACAACCACAACCAATACCAGCACTATATTGTTTACTGACCAAATCTAGCTATACTAAGAACAATAAAAAACAGTACCGGATTACAAGCAACAAATACCACCACAATACTGACAAATACCACCACATACTGACTAATACCAACCACCATACTGACTAACGCCACCCACTGCTACTGACTAATACCACCACATACTGACTACTAACCACCACTGCTACTGATAAGATTCACGTACACAGATCACCATACACCTCATCCAGTCATATAGAGGTAGACACAGCTCTACACAGGTTCTATACACCATATACATTCAGTGCAAATATATCAGGTGACTCACAGGGGACGTCTTTTTCTGATCGGAAGTTCTTCCTTTTTCATCTTCTCCATCCGTCCTGGGCATAATGAGAACTTCGATGAGCCACGAATCCACAGAATCTGCCAGAGAAAACATATTAGCTCCTCACTATGTCACCATCCTCATCCTCTACAAACTGCACATCTGTATTGGCCCCTGTACGCCCTCACTCCTATATATATATATATATATATATATATTATATATTCCTTACAGTATATGGTTCCCCCCTCTGTTGTCCCCTTATAAATGGCACCTCATATTGTCCATCCCCCATATAGGTATCCCCTTATGCTGTCCATCCCCATATATATAGCCCCTCAAGTTTCCTTCTTCAATATTAGATATCCTCATGTCCATTCACCCCATATGGCCCCCTCATGTTGTCGATTCCTCAGTAATAGCCCCCTCATGTGTCCATTGCCCCCTATAGCCCCCTCATGTTGTCAACCCCCCTAGCCCCCCTCATGTTTTTCCATCTTCCCATAAGCCCCCTCATGGTGTCCATTGCCCCCTATAGCCCAATCCTCTATGTGTCCAACCCCCAATAGCCCCCTCATGTTTCCATCTCCCAATAGCCACCTAATGTGTCCATCCCCCCATATGTTTTCCATCCCACTATAGCCCACTATTGTCCATTGCCCCCTATAGACCCCTCATGTTGTCCAACCCCCCATAGCCCCCTCATGTTTTCCATCTCCCCATAGCCCCCTCATGTTGTCCATCCCCCCCCATATGTTGTCCATCTCCCACTATAGCCCTCTCATGTTGTCAACCCCCCTATAGCCCCCTCATGTGTCCATCGCCATCTCCCCCTATAGCCCCCTCATGTTGTCCACCCCCCCTATAGCCCCTCATGTTTTACCATCTCCCCCCTATAGCCCCTCATGTTGTCCATCTCCCACCAATAGACCCTCACATGTCCATCCCCCCCCTATAGCCCCCATGTTGTTGCCAATCCCCCCCTATTAGCCCCTCATGTTGTCCACCCCCCCTATAAGCCCCCTCATGTTTTCCATCTACCCCCCCTTATAGCCCCCTCATGTTGTCATCTCCCCCCATAGCACCTCATGTTGTCCATCCCCATATAGCCCTCATGTTGTCCATCCCCCCCTATAGCCCTCCTCAGTTGTCCATCCCCCCCTATAGCCCCCTCATGTTGTCCACCCCCCTATAGCACCCTCATGTTGTCCATCCCCCCTATAGCCCCCTAATGTTGTCCCATCTCCCCCCTTATAGCCCCTCATGTGTCCATCTCCCCCCTTATAGCCCCCCTCATGTTGTCCATCTCCCCCCATGTTGTCCATCTCCTCCCCATGTTGTCCATCCCCCCCCCTCATGTTGTCCATCTCCCCCCCTCTCATGTTGTCCATCTCTCCCCATGTTGTCCATTTTACCCCCCTCATGTTGTCGATCTCTCCCATGTTGTCCATCTCCCCCCTCATGTTGTCCATCTCTCCCCCCATGTGTCATCTCTCCCCCCATGTTGTCCATCTCTCCCCCTCATGTTGTCAATCTCTCCTCCCCATGTTGTCCATCTCTCCCCTCACCCACCTCATGTTGTCCATCTCTACCCCACCCCCCCTCATGTTGTCCATCTCTCCCCTCCCCCTCATGTTGTCCATCTCTCCCCCCACCCCCCTCATGTTGTCCATCTCTCCCCCATGTTGTCCATCTCCCCCCCCCCTCATGTTGTCCATCTCCCCCCCTTCATGTTGTCCATCTCCCCCCCTTCATGTTGTCCATCTCCCCCCCCCCCTTCATGTTGTCCATCTCCCCCCCTTCATGTTGTCCATCTCCCCTTCATGGTGTCATCCTCCCCCCCATGTTGTTCCATCTCCCCCCCCATGTTGTCCATCCCCCCCCCCCATGTTGTCCATCTCTCCCCCATGTTGTCCATCTCCCCCCCCCCATGTTGTCCATCTCCCCCCCTCATGTTGTCCATCTCTCCCCCATGTTGTCCATCTCCCCCCCCCTCCCTGTTGTCCATCTCTCCCCTCCCCATGCTGTCCATCTCCCCCCCCATGTTGTCCATCTCCCCCCCCATGTTGTCTATCATCTACCCCCTCATGTTGTCCATCTCCCCCCCATGTTGTCCATCTCTCCCCATGTTGTCCATCTCTCCCCATGTTGTCCATCTCGCCCCTCATGTTGTCCATCTCCCTCCCCCTCATGTTGTCCATCTCCCCCCCCCATGTTGTCCTCTCCCCCCCCATGTTGTACCGTCTTCCCCCCCCCCATGTTGTCCATCTCTCCCCCTCATGTTGTCCATCTCCCCCCCCCCATGTTGTCCATCTCTCCCCCCATGTTGTCCATCTCTCCCCCCCATGTTGTCCATCTCTCCCCCATGTTGTCCATCTCCCCCCCCCTCATGTTGTCCATCTCCCCCCCTCATGTTGTCCATCTCCCCCCCCTCATGTTGTCCATCTCCCCCCCCTCATGTTGTCCATCTCCCCCCCATGTTGTCCATCTCCCCCCCCTATGTTGTCCATCTCCCCCCCATGTTGTCCATCTCCCCCCCCTCAGTTGTCCATCTCCCCCCCCCCATGTTGTCCATCTCCCCCCCTCATGTTGTCCATCTCCCCCCCCATGTTGTCCATCTCCCCCCCCATGTTTTCCATCTCCCCCCCATGTTGTCCATCTCCCCCCCTCTCATGTTGTCCATCTCTCCCCCCATGTTGTCCATCTCCCCCCCCTCATGTTGTCCATCTCTCCCCCCCCCCCATGTTGTCCATCTCTCCCCCTCATGTTGTCCATCTCTCCTCCCCATGTTGTCCATCTCTCCCTCACCCACCTCATGTTGTCCATCTCTCCCCACCCCCCTCATGTTGTCCATCTCTCCCCTCCCCTCATGTGTCCATCTCCCCCCTCATGTTGTCCATCTCTCCCCTCCCCTCCTGTTGTCCATCTCCCCCCCCCCATGTTGTCCATCTCCCCCCCCTCCTGTGTCCATCTCCCCCCCCCCTCTCATGTTGTCCATCTCTCCCCCATGTTGTCCATCTCCCCCCCTCATGTTGTTTATCTCTCCCCCCCATGTTGTCCATCTCTTCCCCCCTCATGTTGTCTACTCTCCTCCCCATGTGTCCATCTTCCCCTCACCCACCTCATGTTGTCCATCTCTCCCTCACCCCCTCATGTTGTCCATCTCTCCCCCACCCCCCTCATGTTGTCCACTCTCTCCCCCCCCCCTCATGTTGTCCATCTCTCCCCCAACCCCCCTCATGTTGTTCCATCCTCTCCCCTCCCCTCATGTTGTCCATCTCTCCCCACCCCCCCTCATGTTGTCCATCTCCCCCCTATGATAAAAAAAAACAAAACCGAAACTCAACTCACCTGTCAACACGCTCCCCCGTCGTTGCGTCTCTTCTCCTCTGTTCCCCGACAGACGAGCAGCTCCTGGTCCTGGACAGCGCCATCAACACTGAGCTCCGTGCGCGCCGCAGCGGCTGGGACTTCCGGTATGCGCTACGTGAAACCGGAAGTCCTAGCAGCCGCACCGCGCACAGAGCTCAGTGGTGATGACGCTGCCGGGACCAGCAGCTGCTTATCTGTCGGGGCGGCGGCGGCGGCAGCACCCTTGTGATCGCAAGCTTGCGATCACAAGGAAGGGAAGGTGCCGGCCAGCTATCGGCGGCTGAGTGGGCCCCCCCAGGAGCACGGGGGCCCCCGATGCGGGGGGACCGTGCTCCCTGACTGGGGGGCGGGGTCTACTCCTGCTTGGGGCCCACCAGGGGTTTTCCCCCGGTCCCCCGGTGGCCCAGTCCGCCCCGTGTATATAGTTAGATATGTGGTGATATTTATGGTGATATATGTAGTGATATGTTTGGTGATATATAATGTGATATGTGGTGATTAGAGATGAGCGAACCTCGAGCATGCTCGAGTCGATCCGAACCCGAGCTTTCGGCATTTGATTAGCGGTGGCTGCTTAACTTAGTTAAAGCCCTAAGGCTATGTGGAAAACATGGATATAGTCAATTTATCCAAGTTCAGCAGCCACAACTAATTAAATGCCAAACGTTCGGGTTTGGATCGACTCGAACCCGAACCCGGTTCGCTCATCTCTAGTGGTGATATATATTTGTTGATATATGTGGTGATATGGATGGTGATATATGTGGTGATATGGATGGTGAAATGTATGGTGATATATGAGGGAGGGCGAAACGAGCGCAGTATAGTGCAGCCCGTACATGACAGGGTGGGCAGGAAGGGGTTAAGCTAGGGAAGCTGACGGCGAGCAGGGTTGCTATAGTGAGGGGGGCAGCAGCCAGTCAGAAGTGCGGGGCTTTAGGAACGAACCAATAGGGGTTAGTGTTAGGAGCGTGGGGGGAGTGCCATGGCTGGGGGTAGAAATAGGTTGGGGGGAGGAGTTACCTTAGTCAGCAGCGTCCGGACCCGAGACAGCCCGCCCGCTCCGCCCTATTGTTTTGCCTGGCCGGTGGTGTGGGGCTCGTTCCTGATCATCGTCGCGGCAGCCCGCGGAGGGTGTGGTCACGGATGGCCCTGAGTGAGTTTGGGTTCAGGGGCTCATTTAAAGTGATGGGAAACCCCTGTTTTGTTATCTGCAGTTCGGTTTGGGATTGGTGCAGGTGGTTACCGCTTAAGCGGTTATTCTGAGGTTCCATAGGAACCAGGTGGATAGCAGTACATGGCATATTTGCCATCCCTGAGCCGGCGCGGTGCGACTGGGGGTTCTATAGATTACACTTGTACTGCTTGGTTGGGCCATCCGTTACCTCCCCATGTTGTGGCTATGTTTACAAAGTGCAATTAAAAGTTATATATATAATGTTTACAGTTATTTATGTTTTTCTATTTAATAAAGAGGCTGCTGTGGCCAGTATTTTCCAACGTTACTCAGTGTGGTGTCCGTTATTGGGGTGGGGGTGGGTAAAAAGGGAACTGTTAAAGTGAGGGGTAACGCTGGGTATGGGGTTTGTTCTTCTACCCCGTAATCTGCCTTACCCGGGTCATGCGACATAAGTGGTGATATGTATTGTGATATATATGGTGATGTATGTGATGATATAAGTGGTGATATATATGGTGATATAGGTGGTGATATATATGTTGTGATATGTATGGTGATATATGTTGTGATATGTATGGGTATATGTATGGTCATATGTGTGGTGATATTTAAGGTGATATATGTGGTGATATGTATGGTGATTTGTATGGTGAAATATGTGATGATATCTATGGTGATATATGTGGGTATATATGTTTAGATACATGTGGTGATATGTATGGTGATATATGTGGTGGTGTGTGTATATATAGGGTGATATATGTGGTGATATGTATGGTGATATATGTGGGGATATATGTGGAAATATTTGTGGTGATATTTATGGTGATATGTATGGTGATATATGTGCTGATATGTATAGTGATATATGTAGTGATATATATGCTGACATATGTGGTGATATAAATGATGATATGTATGGTGATATATGTGTGATATGTATAGTGATATGTATGATCATATAGGTGGTGATATATGTGGTGATATGTATGGTGATATATAAGGTGATATATGTGGTAATATGTATGGTGATATGTATGGCCATATATATGGTGATATTTATGGTGATATATGTGGTGATATGTATGGTGATTTGTATAGTGATATTTATGGTGATATGTATGGTTATATATATGGTGATATTTATGGTGATATCTGTAGTGATATATAAGGTGATATATGTGGTGATATGTATACTGATACATGTGGTGTTATGAATGGTGATATATGTGGTCATGTATAAGGTGATATGTATGGTGATATATATGGTGATATTTATGGTGATATATGTGGTGATATGTATGGTGATATATGTGGGGATATATGTGGAGATATTTGTGGTGATATGCATGGTGATATATGTGGTGATATGTATAGTGATATATGTAGTGATATATATATGCTGATATATGTGGTGATATGTATGGTGATATATGTGGGGATATATGTGGAGATATTTGTGGTGATATGTATGGTGATATATGTGGTGATATATGTAGTGATATACATGCTGATATATGTGGTGATATAAATGGTGATATGTATGGTGATATATGTTGTGATATGTATGGTAATATGTATGGTGATATTTGTGGTGATATTTATGGTGATATATGTGGTGATATGAATGGTGATTTGTATGGTGATATATATGGTGATATGTATGGTGATATATGTGGTGATATGTACACTGTTATATGTAGTGATATATATGCTGATATATGTGGTGATATAAATGGTGATATGTATGGTGATATATATTGTAATATGCATGGTGATATATGTTGTGATATGTATGGTGATATGTATGGTCATATATGTGGTGATATTTATGGTGATATATGTGGTGATATGTATGGTGATTTGTATGGTGATATATTAGGTAATAACTATGGTGATATATGTGGTGATATGAATGGTGATATGTTTGGTCATATATGTGGTGATAATTATGGTGATATATATGGTGATTTGTATAGTGATATATATGGTGATATGTATGGTGATATATATGGTGATATGTATAGTGATATATAAGGTGATATATGTGGTGATATGTATACTGATACATGTGGTGTTATGAATGGTGATATATGTGGTCATGAATAAGGTGATATGTATGGAGATATGTATGGTGATTTTTATGGTGATATATATGGTGATATGTATGGTGATATATGTGGTGATATTTATGGTGATATATAAGGTGATATATGTGGTGATATGCTTACTGATTCATGTGGTGTTATGAATGGTGATATATGTGGTGATGTATAAGGTGATATGTATGGTGATATATGTGGTGATATGTATGGTGAGATATCTGGTTATATGTTTGGTGATATATAATGTGATATATGTGGTGATATATAGTGATATATATGGTGATATGTATGGTGATTTATGTGGTGATATATGTGGTGATATTTATGGGGATATATGTAGTGATATGTAGTGATATATGTGGTGATATATAATGTGATATGTGGGGATATATATGTTGACATATGTGGTGATATGCATGGTGATATATGTGGTGATATGGATGGTAAAATATATGGTGATATAAGTGGCGACCTAAGTAGTGATATGTATGGTGATATATATGGTGATATATGTGGTGATATACATGGTGATATATAATGTGATATGTGGGGATATATATGTTGACATATGTGGTGATATGGATGGTGATATATGTGGTGATATGTGAGGTGATATATGTGGTGATATATATGGTGATATATGTGGTGATGTGTATGGTGATATATGTATGATGATATATGTGGTGATATGTAAGGTGATATATGTGGTGATATGTATGTGATATGTATGATTATTTATGGTGATATGTGGTGATATATGTGGGGATATTTATGATAATATGTATGGTGATGTATGTTGTGATATGCATGGTGATATATGTTGTGATATGTATGGTGAAATATATGGCCATATCTGTGGTGATATTTATGGTGATATGTATGGTGATTTGTATGTTGATATATATGGTGATATGTATGGTGATATGTATAGTGATATATACGAGTGTGGACTAATTGATGCACTTTAGGAACCAATGGAAAGCTTTTTTGTATTTCACATGTGTGGATAAATATATGAGTTTGTTTCACTGAAGACACGCTTGAGAATGGCAGCGTAGAGGCTGCCGAAACGTCGCGTCTATTTGCTGCATGTCACTATTTTTGATATTATGATATATTTGGAATAAATACCACTTTTTGTTTCACAACTTGGAGTGCTGCGGACTATTCGTTGTATATGGACATTCATACCCCTGGTTGGGGAATCTGCTGGCACCAAACTACGTTTTACAAGGTAGTGCTGCCTTTATATCCTTTTTCCTATATCTACCGTTGAGCTGGCACACCAATATAACATGGAGAATATTACTGCTGATCCAACTGAAGAATGTTTATTACAATTGGAACACACTGCAGCAAATGTCTTTGCCTTCTCAGATACGGAAGTGAATGCTGTGTTGGACGACATCGAGGGAGATTCGGATTACTTGGATCAACCCACAGCCATCGATATCCAGCGTAATTACGAATACCTGACTAAGAGACTTTTGGCTCTTCAGTTACACATAGGAGCCTTGGGGAAGTACTACAAAGCACACAGAATCCCAAGAGGTATGCGGTCAAAACTTAAACCCAACATGTTTATGCAAGATCTTGAGTTCAGGAATAAGTTTGAAATGATTTCCAACAGATATGCACTGGACATTATTATTTTACAGATGCAATGTATGCAAAAGCAAGTTAAAGATATAAAAACTAAAATTACTCCTACAGTGCAAATGTTACAGAATTTATTGACAACAGATGACTATGACAAATTTATCTCCAAGCAGAACAACTTTTTGGAGAAACATAAGAAAGAAATACAGGACGAAAAAAAACACAAATGGTACAGAGATGCACAAGATTACCTGTCTGGCAGGATTTACGTTTGGGGTGATGATGAATCTGGAAATGCCTATAGGAAATCCAAAAAGAAGGAATTTATAAAAACGACCGAAGTGAACAAAGATAAAGACAAAGATAATGATGTTTTTTTAGAGAACACCGACAAGATCGTGGAAGAACCCGTAGAGGAGGACGAAAAAGGAAAAGGACCAAGAAGAAACAACAAAAGCAGGAACACCAGCAGCACCAACCGCGTGGGAACATCACGGATGGGAACCAGAAGAAAACAACCATAAAGGTGGTGAATATTTCTTCAACTACTCTGACATCTGATCAGGTGACTTTATTATCCAAAGGCTTAAATTTTTGCCCTAGTACGTGTGTGAACTGGTTTGAGACTGATTTAGATCTCATTTAAGTTTGTTAGAAGACTTAATTACGTGTTTGGTTTAATAATGCATCCATGCAGAGTAGAGAAGCTAACCGTGGTATAACATTTGATATGCATAACTTAGGGCTTCGAACAGAGAGTGACTTTAATCCACCTATAACACCTGCACCCATTGAGACATTTTTTCACTTGATAAGACAGGAAATTAATATGATGAAGTCTGAATGTGTTGAGGGGGATGTTTTACATCCTAATATGACAAGTGGTGACATGACAGCGCTCAAGGCCCTGATCCATGACCACGATCTGGTTATTAAACCAGCGGATAAAGGGGGTGCGATCGTGGTCATGGACAGGTCACTGTACATGAACGAGGCCATGCGACAACTTACTGACGAGAGTGTTTATGAGAAACTTACATGTGACCCAAAATTGAGATCATACGTAAAATAGATTCTATTTTGCAGGAAGGTCTGATGCACAACATCATTAATGAAAAGCTGAAAGAATTTTTGACTGTCCAATTTCCAAAAATGCCATTGTTATATTTTTTGCCCAAGATACACAAATCACTGACACACCCTCCAGGGAGACCTATTGTCTCAGGGAGGGGGTCAGTATTTAGCAACATTTCCATTTTCTTGGATAAAGTGTTAAGACCTTTAGCGATCAATGCAAAATCGTACATTCAAGATTCTACACAATTTTTTAATCAAATGAAAGAACTACAAATACCGGAGAACAGTTTACTTGTTACGTTAGATATTACAAGCCTATATACTTCTATTGACAAAGAGATGGGAATGAATGCAGTGACTAACATGCTACCACAATTAAACTTTGCAGCTAAGGACAATGATTTCATTTTGAGGCTTTTGGACATTGTACTGAGTAACAATTACTTTTGTTTTGACAATCAGGTGTATGTACAGCGACGTGGAGTCGCGATGGGCGCTAACGTCGCGCCCACGTACGCAAATATTGTTATGAATTATGTGGAGGAGAATTTTGTCTATGTGACGCCACTTTTCCAACATGCTTTGGTCTGGTGGCGTTACATAGACGATGCCTTCATGATTTGGACTGGTGACAGTAATACACTGGAGACTTTCTGTGACTACCTCAATACAGTAGATGCCACCATCAAATTCACGATGACATGGTCGCACACACATCTACATTATTTAGATGTTATGGTACACAAAGACCACAATAGACTCACAACTACTCTATATAAAAAACCTACTGACTCTAACAACTTACTGCACTTCACAAGTTGCCACCCGACTAAGATGGTTAGGTCATTACCATTAAGTCAAATGACGAGAGCAAGACGTATTATTGATGACGAGATGGAACTAGACAGTACACTAGAACAGATGATGGAGGATTTTAGGGAGAGAGGTTACCCTATTGATGTGTTGGCTGAAAGCCGTGAGAAAGCTACACACACCAATAGGGAACAATTATTGAGACAAAAGAACAAAACAAGACTGACAGAAAGAATACCATTTGTTTCCACCTATACACACTATTCACCTAAAATAGGTAACATCATTAGAAAAAATTGGTATGTCATAAAAAACTCTTTTCCCAACATAGCTGAGTTTCAAGTACCACCATTACTGTCTTATAGGCGCAGTTACAATCTGAGGGATAAGCTGGTGAAAACGGATATCTCTATCCCGAAAAAAGATCCACAGAGATACCTGAGTACCCCGAAAAAGGGTTCATACCCATGTTGCAGATGCATAAATTGCAAACATATGAACAAAGGCACCCATTTCATACACCCAACAACTGGCAAACAGTATAAAATCAATCATCTACTTACCTGTGATTCTGATTGGGTGATATATGCCCTCTGGTGCCCGTGCAAAAAACTCTATATAGGAGAAACAACATATGACATTAAGACTAGACTTACACAGCACCGATATACCATAAGAAAAAAAAAACTTGATTTACCTGTCCCAAAACATTTTGCTGAACATGCACATAGTGAAAAGGACCTAAATTCATGGTCATAGACCGTGTCTTACCTTTTAAAATACGGGGGTGACAGATTAACAACTCTGAAACGTCGTGAATTACACTGGATATACAAACTGCAATCTTTGACTCCCAAAGGACTAAATGTAGAGTATAAAGTGACAAGTGGAATGTACAAGTAATTTAATTGCCCTTTGTAGTCTGAACAGTATTCACACCCAACGAGAGGGCTCGGTGAAAACGCACTCACGTTCATTTATTTTTTATGTTGTACCTTTATTTACATGAATACTTTTGTTTTGTAGATCCTGTGGACCAAGAATTCACCCAGTACTACATTGAGGAACGTTATATTCATATTTTTTATTTACACCTGTTGGAGACCTCGCGTTTCCTTGCCGCACTTTTGTAATACGGCCTGGAGTGGCCATCCGGCGTGGAAGGGGTGTTAACCTGGAATGCACACCTCGATTCACCTATCCAGTGGATCGGATGGTGTGACTAGGAAGCGGTGTCTACAATGAACCTAAATGGTGAGACCACACTGCCCCCCTGAGCCGGTGGATGATATAGTAATTACATTGAGGAACGTCATATCATTATTCACACTTGTTGGAGACCTTGCGTTTCCTTGCTGCACTTTTGTCCGGCGTGGAAGGGGTGTCAACCTGGGATGCACACCTCGATTCACCTATTTAGTGGATCGGATGATGTGACTAGGAAGCGGTGTCTACAATGATCCTTAATGGTGAGACCACACTGCCCCCCTGAGCCGGTGGATGATATAAGCAACTACAAGCTCGCTGGATTTCCATCTGATGCGGAGCCCTACGTTCCTCAAGTACAAGCAAGGGTGATTTCATGGTATTACCACATGGATGCATATTTGGACTTTTATTTTTTGGACATTTATTTTTGGACATTTGTTAATCTATTAGAGAGCCAGTCTCTCGCATAACATTTTCAAGCCTGCACTCACTACTTGTTCACTAGTATATTTGCAGTATATGCAATCGTAATGTACACAAAGGGTTAAGATTCACATATGTGTCCACACGAGTGTGGACTAATTGATGCACTTTAGGAACCAATGGAAAGCTTTTTTGTATTTCACATGTGTGGATAAATATATGAGTTTGTTTCACTGAAGACACGCTTGAGAATGGCAGCGTAGAGGCTGCCGAAACGTCGCGTCTATTTGCTGCATGTCACTATTTTTGATATTATGATATATTTGGAATAAATACCACTTTTTTGTTTCACAACTTGGAGTGCTGCGGACTATTCGTTGTATATGGACATTCATACCCCTGGTTGGGGAATCTGCTGGCACCAAACTACGTTTTACAAGGTAGTGCTGCCTTTATATTCTTTTTCTTAGTGATATATGTAGTGATATATATGCTGACATATGTGGTGATATAAATGGTGATATGTATGGTGATATATGTGTGATATGTATAGTGATATGTATGATCATATAGGTGGTGATATATGTGGTGATATGTTTGGTGATTTGTATTTTGATATATGTGGTAATATGTATGGTGATATGTATGGCCATATATATGGTGATATTTATGGTGATATATGTGGTGATATGTATGGTGATTTGTATAGTGATATTTATGGTGATATGTATGGTTATATATATGGTGATATTTATGGTGATATCTGTAGTGATATATAAGGTGATATATGTGGTGATATGTATACTGATACATGTGGTGTTATGAATGGTGATATATGTGGTCATGTATAAGTTGATATGTATGGTGATATATGTGGTGATATGTATGGTGATTTGTATGGTGATATTTATGGTGATATATGATGTATGGTGATATGTATGGTGATATATGTGGTGATATGTATGGTGATATATGTGGTGATATGTATGGTGATATATGTGGTGATATGTATAGTGATATATGTAGTGATATATATATGCTGATATATGTGGTGATATGTATGGTGATATATGTGGGGATATATGTGTAGATATTGTGGCGATATGTATGGTGATATATGTGGTGATATATGTAGTGATATACATGCTGATATATGTGGTGATATAAATGGTGATATGTATGATGATATATGTTGTGATATGTATGGTAATATGTATGGTGATATTTGTGGTGATATTTATGGTGATATATGTGGTGATATGAATGGTGATTTGTATGGTGATATATATGGTGATATGTATGGTGATATATGTGGTGATATGTACACTGTTATATGTAGTGATATATATGCTGATATATGTGATGATATAAATGGTGATATGTATGGTGATAT